>NW_006800417.1:194242-208658 GCF_000485575.1 Poecilia formosa
TCCTCTTTTGACAAACAGAGATCGTTTCAGCGTTCAGATGAGCGACCATATGTCTGTAATTTAATAGAGGTATACGATTGATGTATAATCGACATTCAAAAGAAAAACCGCTTTGGGAACAACACCCAAGCCTACCTGCACGTCAAAGTCCCACAGCGTCTGCTACCCAAGGTGCGATTTAGCAGCAATATAAGCAGTGGCTGTCAATTTAGGACTGACGTGCAGCTGTCACATGACGTTAAACCCTCGCGAGAACAACCCTGCTCTCGCCCGGTTAGTGTCGAAAAAATAAAACAAAGGAGGATTTTTAAATTAGATCTTTAAATAAAACAAAATAAAATTAGATTTAACAAAATAGAAAATAAAATAACTAAACTACATCTAATATAGAAAAATTATCCTGGTTACACATGCCTCATTGCTAAATATGTAGTTGTTGTGACCGCCGAACCTCATCTTCAACCCGTTTCACTGTTACCATCTTAGTGATTTTGTCACTATATTTAGCGACTAGCATCTTTTTTATGTGATATTTGAGACTATGGCAACAACATGAAGAAACATTACAACAATTGTGAATTGTATGCTATTTCTGTTTTATTTTTTTATGTTTTGTTTTATTTTATATATGTTTGATTAGTATGTACAGCATTCTGGAAAACTTGCTCTTGAATGTGCTTTGTAAATGAATTGGGTTTGGGCCGTTACAGTGAACCTGTGTACAGTACATCCTACATGTTTTAGGGCACTAGTTTCCGTTTTGTGACAGCTGTTTGCCACCTAGCTTAGTGCACAAGTTGGGAAAAACTAATTGCTGCTTCATTACAGAATACTTCCTGAACACAATATTTAAGTTGTTCTTAACTTTAACTAATTTGATATATACCCTCATAATACTCCCATATAAATATATTGGACTAATCCCACCTCACATGGCACATAGGAGTCACCCTCAACTGAAACAACTTCCTCAGGTAAATCCTAGTTAAAAGGTTTTGGTTTGATTTGTTGCCAAAAATATTGATAGAATTTAACCACAATTTAAAAATCCAGTATAGAACTAATATGCTTGAATGAAATTTAAATCGCTAAAAATCCACTAAAAATTCCCTTTTTTAGCGGAGGTATGAAAAATAAACAGCTAAACAAATGTGGATTTATGACACACTTTACAAATACTTGTTTAAATTCAGACTTTCTTAGCAGTAATAAATTCTGATCAGTATTTCACATTTTTATACAGATAAAAATTTCTTCTAAACAAAATGAGAGAAAACTAATCAACTTAGACAAATCAAGTTCAGGTCTAGGTAAAGCTTGTCCTTTTACTCCATTAATAGTTAGAAAAAAATACTGCTTGCTTGTGTCATTGTGCTTCTATTCTCTATTGACTGATTCAAGTTTTTCCATTGCTGACCTCAGACATTAACAAAAAGACAGGTAAACAAAGGTCACTACTTCATCCACTCAAAAAATGTTGAAAATCTTGAAAAAGTTTTCTCCTCTTCCTGTTAGAGCATCAACTTGAACCCCATGGACTTGTCCAACATTTAACCAGCCTGGTATTATTAAATGAACTTTTCACCCACTTTATCATTCCTACATGACAGTGCCTTGGAATTGTCTGAATTATTTTCTGTGTCAAAGTTGTCATCATTTAAGAGAATATAACCTTAAAGAGGCAACAGATCTGAGCTCAATCCCTCCACTGTGCCAGCAGGAATTACTTCACTTTAAACTGCAAAGAACTTGACCCTTTCTGCCAACGCTTTTCAGAAAATCTCTGCCCAATTATAATTCACTGCCAGGATAGCTTGTTAACAACACTGATACTCTTCCTTCCCTGCATAAACCTGGAGTGAAATCTTTTTTTTTTTTTTTTTTTGCGCTAAACTCTCATCCGATTAAGATGAGATATACGTAATATCTTTGCAGCAGGGAGTCTGGGGATTTTTGCAAAGAGTGTCTGTGTAAAGCCAGGATATGCTAAAGAACTGGATCTCACTGTAAACCCTTCCTATGGTGTCTGACAGCCATTGCAATCTTAAAGAGATCAAGGGCAAGAGCAAGCTGTTAGTGGGCCACAATCAGCCCAAGCTTGTGTTGTGAAGTCTATATTTGCATCTAAGTACTTGAAAAGGTTTTCATACTCCACCAACCAATTTGCATTTGTAAGGTTGCAACCACAAAAGTTGATGTATTGAAAACACATGGATGTGCTTTCATCCAAATCAGTGTTTTCCAACCTTTATTGAGCCAAGGTACATTGTTTTAATTGAAAAAATCTTGAGGCACACCACCAACCAAAAATGTAAACAAAGATACTCTGTAGCCGCCTATATTACATATATAGTCATTCTTATCAAAGTGTGTTGAATAGGAATCAAATAAACACAAAAATTTATTTTTTATCATATTTTACATTTCTTATTTCAAATTGCACTTAACATGTCCACTTCAAAAAGACACCTGAACACCTGAACAGTGCCACAACACTGTCACGTTGTCTTGTTTTAATGTAAAATCCTCTGTACCTACTGCCATCTAGTGATAATAAAATTACATGATTACACCGCTAATCACTACTACAGCAAAGACACTCAAAGATGACATTATTTGCAGATAATTAATTCATTTTCAAAAAATCTTTTAAGTCCAATTACCATATTTTACAGACTATGAACGCACCGTACTATAAACCGTACCTTAAAATTTTTTGAACCAACCCACCCTGGAAACTATATCAGCCGCACCGGGCTACAGGCCGCTGGTATCTCTGCCGCTCTCGGTTTCCCATAAGGACCCAGCAGAGGGCAGAAGAGGGCTGTGTCCTAATAACTGCTGGATATATTAAGGACGCAGTTCTCCGTCTCCAAATCCGGTTTTGTTCACGCCGAGTTTCCGTGCAGCGGCTTTATTTCCCTCCTGTACTGCCAGATCGATACTCCTCAACTTAGAAGCTGCATCATATGAGTTTGAAAACATTTCTCTGTCGTGCCTGCTGCTAGCATGTGCTTGTTCTAAATTAAAATGAGCACTTTCTTCTTCGATTTCCAATTTTGACTTTCAATGATTCACTTCTTGCTAGAGAGCCCCCTGGTGGTTGAAGAAAAATCCACAGAAAAGCCGCATGTTCAAAGTGTAGGAAAAAAGTAGCAGGTTATAGTCCGGAAAATACGGCAGGTGAAATTGGATCATTTCCACGGCACACCTGACGATCACTCACGGTACACTAGTGTGCCGCGGCACAGTGGTTGAAAAACACTGGTCTAAATCATTTTATGACTTCATGCTTAAGGTCAGTGACCTCTACTGCAGCCTAAGGTCTTTTGCTCCCTCTAACAGATTTTCAGTTTTTCACGTCGTCCAGCTTTTCTGTCCCCTGATGAAGAAAAACATTCCCACAGCATGATCCTGCCATCACCTAGTTTCATTGAGGGCATGGTGAGTCCAGGGTGCTCTGTGGTGTTAGTTTTAGGTAAGCTTGTAGGCGTAGAGAAGATTGTTCCACATGTTTGAGTTGTTCCCTACATGACTGGAATGCAAATGGCCTTTCTTACAGTGTGCCAGCAGATGTACCATACTTGTCTGTTTTTGAATGATAGATCTGTGCGATGCTTAAAGCTCATGATCATGTTTTAAAATCTGTGATGATTATTCTTTGTCACAACTTAAAGTCTACCAAGAGATACTAAGTTTGGAATGGTTAACTCAAGCTCGGGTTGAACATCAACAGCACAATTCATACAGGTTGTTGTAATTTTAGCTGTCTTATGTGCTAATCTTACACATATTGAAGAATTTGTGTAAAAATTCTTCAATATGTGTAAAAACCAGCCCCTTGTTCCATGCTACAGAGGGTCTGAATCCTGGACTATTGAGAAATGTTTGCATGCTGGAGACGTGGACTCTGTTGAAGTTTGAAACGATTGGATTTGATTTTGCCCAATTGCTGTTTGGCTGTGACGTAGATAATGAACAAGCTACACTATGAAGCTTATTAGGAACTCCAGGCGCTGTAAAAAAAAACCATCCATTACTGCAAATAGAAAAGTGTGGAGCTGAATGAAATCTTAAATAAAGTGTCAAACATTCCTCTTGGTCCAACTTTAATTGGCCATATTTGGAAGAATGAATGAAGCCATTCAGTCTGTGTTGGGAGGCCAACTCGACTGAACGGCTTCATTTCATTCTAAAACTATGCAGAAAATGAAAGGCATCATTCACAACTCCTCTGTCTGTTCACTGATTGGACCGCTGGTTGAAATTCAATCAGAGAAATCCAGCTCAATCTGACATCTGTTTTTCACATTACACATTAGTGAAAAACAGACGTCCAATCTATTTACAAAAAAAATGGTGAAGGTAATCATTGTATTAAAAAATAAAATAGGGAAACCATGTATTATCTTTATATTTACTAGTTAAGTTCTATTTAGTGTTAGTCTGTCACATAAATTATTCATAAACTGTATGGTTGGTTGTGACAGCAAGTGAAAACAAATGAAGCTGTACATATACCGGTACTTTTTGCAGGGCAGTGTATGAAAGTGTTTCACATGCTATTTCAAGATTGAATTATCACTGCATGATAAAACATGGTCATATAAATGAATAACCTGAACACAAGCCTCTCTTCTCCCAACTTGTTCTGTAGAAACAAAGTTGGCACCGTCTTCCCCATGCTGCCAGAGCCGTTGGAAGCCCTTAGGGACATTAGACAGTCTGTGGGCAGCTCAGAGAAGCAGATGGCCCTCCATCCTATTACACAGCTCCTTACACAATCTTTATATTGCACACTCTCTTACTTGCACAACGGACATGTCAACTTCTATTTTCAGTATGTGTCATTTTTACCACGCCTGTGTGTTCATGTGCTTGGTTTGTGTTTTCACTTTTGTCTGTTTTGGAAAGAGATTCACAAATCCAGTTTGTGATTGTAGACTTTCTTGGGGTGGGCGGGTTGTTTTCCGTTTCTGTTGAGTATTTTTATATAAAGAAGAAGCGAGTCATCAAGTAAAGTTTGTTTGTTAATCTTGATTGAGCAGAATGTGCTGGACATTCACCGCCCAACATTTCGGCTCCGCAGGACAAAGCTTTCCCATCAATTTAAGGGGAGACGATGTGTTTACACAGCTGTGCCCGTACGATAGCCCTCTACTGTCACTGAGCCTGCAAGCTATAGCGCTTACACACCCCCTCACTGTGCATTTATTATTCCCAGGCAAGTAAACAAGAAGAAATGTGTTCAACTCTACCCAAATAAAATTATTTTTAAAAAGTCACTTTAGGTAGAACTTGGGGAATTAGGTTTATGGACAGCATTTCTACATAATTTTATAACTACTCTAACAATTACAGTTATTTTTTACTCAATTGATGGTATTCCAGCTTTTAATACTTTGTGCAACTCTTGTTTTTATCAACATGACATTTCTGGCAATGCACTGTTGCCTTGAAGCAGGAAGGTCCTTGGTTCAAATAGTTGAGTGGGACGTCCAGTGATCCAAAACATAACTGTTCGGTTAATTCGTCTGTCTAAATTCCCCTTAGGTGTGAGTGTGTGCAGAATTTTGAGCAAATGTTTGAAATGTCACAACAAAGAAAATAGAAGATAGGTGCATTTCCATCTACTAGTTTGGATCTAAGTAACCAGGATATGCAAATCGTAAATTCATCTGATGCTGACACTACATACAACTGTAGTACACAGGAAGTAGAGGCTGCAAACTAGCATGGACCACACATCTCAGAAAACATGGAGAGAGTCTTTCCCTCCATGTTTCGTACTGGAAGCTTAGTGTTAGAAATTGTCCAAGATTTGATGTTTTATGCCTCCATCAGTGGATGGGAGTATCAGCTTCGTCAGGACTTATCCGGCATCTTCCATCTCTCCTTTAGCCCATTAACTCTTTTACAAAAAAGCTGAAAACCACCTCAAATGAGTGTCAACACTTTTTGCAAAATTGAGGAAGTTATTTAGAATTTTGTCCATTTCCATCAACCTTTTCTTCTTTATTTTTTAAAGGCTTTATTGGCCTTTATTTGAGAGTAGTTAGGTCTTGTGACCTACAGGAAGGTAGGCCATGACAGAGAGGGGAAGACATGCAGCAAAGTTCATCAGGCTGGGAATCGAACCTGTGATGTCCGTGTCAAGGACTAAGGCCTCCATACGTGGGTTGTGCTTTACCGCTGCGGCACCACAGCACCCCCCCATCCACCTTTTCGAATGCTGTATTTCAAAAGCATGCATAATAAAACGCTGATAGAAACACAGCTAATGTTCAGTGGACGTTTGCAAAACTTCACATACTTACGTTTGTGATGGTGGGACAGAAAAATGTTATTTTCTGTCTGAACAAATGGGCTCTTTGTTACATCACGGTAATACCGCAGAATAAATAAAAAGAGGATAAAAACAATAGCTTCAGTTTCATATATTTTAAAGGGATTGCTAAGAATGCTAATTAAATTATATTCAGTTAGATCCAGTAAAGTTCAATATAATTTTTAATTGACATAGGTTTTCTTTCCCATGCATTAAATGTATTTTAAGCTTTTTACACATTTTTGGTGTGACACCAAATTAATCTTTGTTTATATATGGCACATTTCAGCCACATTCACACACACTTACACACCAATTTATAGGTCAGGCCGTAACGTCCAAAATGAATGAATCTGGAAGAGACTAAATTAGCTGTGGCTTTATGCAACCTGTACTTCAACACATCTCCCTCTGCAGTCTACTGTCAGCTGTTTACTATGGACAAAATAAAAGAGAGCGAATAAGCTTTATATGTGTAGAGGTTAGATTTACAGGGTGTGTGCCAGTCACCTGTAAAACGATGAGCAAAAACAGAAGACATTTGATCAGCGCTGGGTTTACGTTTTCTAGAATCCTTTTGTTTCCTCTGAGCTTCCTGAAAGACGGCTGTAAAGGTTCATCTGTTCCAACATAAAGTTGCTAAACTGATTCTAATGTGAGAAATTTCACACCTTTATTTGAAAGTGAATCAGTTGTTGGTCAAATCAAGCCGTTACCCAGCTCCTTAAAGTCCTTAAGTATGATGTAGTGGGTCAGTACATTTTATTAGCTGTTGCTTTTTAAGATAATAAACACTTATTCTTTGACATAAATGGGAATAAAATGATGTGTTAATATGCTGCAAGGTTTTGCAAACAAACAGGTTTGGGTTATTTTTGCTAACCAGTCAGTCAAATATAGATGAATAGGTTAGGTTAAGGTGAGGTTGTGTGTCTGATGGTGGTTTGGTGAAGTTTACAACTAATGTCTACCATTAAGATTAAAGGTTGAAAAGAATAATCCATGAACAATCAGTGGGTAAGAGGCAGATACAATTTAGAGTTGTGATGTGAAAAAGGTATGAAAAAATTAGGCTCATGTAACCATGGTGAAGAAAACAACTAATAAAAATAAATATTAATAAAGAATGTTCTTTAATTTTGTTGTTCAACTGGTTATATTTTAAATGTCCCACTGCACTTAAATGCACCGCTCAGTGTTCCCAACGTACAGCCAATCAGGAACCACTTTCAGGTAGTGCAGTGTGAAGTTGAGGCACATTTGTCAATTGCACATTTGTTCTTTTCTGATTTGAGATGTGAAGGAGAAGGAAACAGTTATTCAGCAACTGGAGATGAGTCGACTCATCTCCAGAGGTTCAAAAGTCATCTCGACTTGAACCTCTGTTGCTGAATGTCTTCCCCCTCGCTCTCAACCCACTTTCCTGCCTGATAACTAACTGTTAAGTAAAGGCCGTAGAGGCCACAACATCTTTTTCAAAAAAGTGTTTCACACCTTATTGACAATAGATTCTGTTCAATTGGGGCATTATGTCAAACCAACCAAACCCTTTGAGAAACCTCTTCCCCACCTTGCCTGTGGTAGTGCTGCGGCAAGAAACACTGAAGGAAACACAAAAACATCCAAAGACGACACTGAGCGCAACTTTCTTCATGAAATACAAACATAAATAAATTTTAGCAGCTTTGGTATTTTGTTTTCATCTTTGGCAAAAAACCACAAGCCATTTCACCCACTAGCGCAAGACGTGCGTTTGTTTTGGTTGTATTTACCTAGAATGCCCTGCGGTATAGTTAGACTCAAGTCCACTTGGTCTTCACATGTACATTCAAAACGCACCAGAGTTCACCTCAACCAAACCAAAACCTAGGTTTTTAGGTGGACAAGTGTCTGATTGCAAATTCACCCCTCGCCAAACGAACCAGACTTTCTAGGCAAACAAACTAGAGTTTGTAAACAGGCTCATACAAATGCAACTTTAATGTCCTCTGAATCTGGGAAACAAGATTTACACATAATTTTTAAAAAAAATGTTTATGTTTAAGTTCTTTGGTGTGAATCTTGAACATAGTACCACTACCTTATGCTAACTACATAGCAGCTAAAAGAAAACGACTATCTTAAATTATTAACCTCAAGTATCAAGTCATTAATTCATTAGCATTAGTATGACTGTACATTATTTTACTATCTGACCTGTTCTTATTTAACATCATGGAAGAGGTTAAGTGAAATCTGATTAGATTGTTTTATGGTGGTAATGGTGATCTGTAAAAAAATAGTAAAAAAATAAAAAAGACTGAGGCTCATCCTTTTCTCTTAAACTGCCAGATTATTGCTTCAGGTAATTAGTTATTGTTAGCAAAACAAATATTATACCTTCCAGCAAAATGAGATCATATTTACACAAGAAATAATCCTTGGATGTCTAATAGTCCAAAAAGCCCAATGTAAACTCGCCTATCAATATGAAAAGCATCATACTGTATAAACTATTTTTTAAAATCAATGTAATCTTTGTGAGTCCACTGTAGGTCAGATACTATGGAAGATCAGAACTGCTGGTGACATAGACAAAGGAACATAAAGGAAATACTTTTTATTTTAAAATAATGACCAAATTGCCCAAAGGCAGAAAAAAAGCATGACTGCAAATATTAATGCTGTTTTTTTAAGCATTAATATCAGTTCTTTTCCAACCAGTCCAGTATCTCTTCGCCGCAGCATTGTTGTACATTAGCTTTACTGCTGGAAATGAAACCCTTTATGTCCTGGGCCAGACATATAATCTGCAGACGCCCGTAAGGAAAGTCAGATGCATCACAACCCCTCCAGGAGATCCAGTCTGAGAATATAACAGGGATATGAACATCTGAGGATAAAAATGTAACACATAAAACCTGCAGCCAGCCCTCTTTTTTATGTAAGTAGTCAGAATGAAAATATAGGTATGTAGTAAAAATAAAAATGTTTTCATCCAAAGCTGCATCATACCAACACAAATATTGGTTTATTTATTTATTTATTTTAAATAAAATTCAGTGTTCCTGCAGATATACAAGACGACTATCTGGCAACAGAGGCTGTGGTGTTTATCCAGCTCCAGTGTTGATGTAATTTAAAATATTTTCATCTCCTGGAGCATGGAGTTGCGTCAGTGAACCAACAATGGTACAATTCTGATCTTGTAATTGAGGCAAAAAAAATGCTCTCTTGTCTGTAAATAAATGATTTAGTAATTGAATGTATCCATTTAAAGCAACTAAACTTCTGAGAGTTCCATTAACTGACATTATTTTTTTTAAAACTCCTATTCTTAAACTATTTTCTTGTAACTCCTTCAGATCAATTTCATGCAGTCTCTAAATTTTGTGTAGTGTATTTGTTTTGGACAGTGGGAGGAACATGGTACAGTATGCAAGCTCCACACAGAGAGGCAGCTGAGATTTGAACCAGCAACCTTCTAGCTGTGAGACAGAAGCAACTGCAGGGAAATGGTCATTTTGTAGTCCTGTAATTATAGCAATACTACAAAAGCAGATTAGGGCCATTGTACATAGAAAAAATACATTTCTGTCCCCCCCAAAAAAACTCTGAAATATTTAGACTCATCTCAAAGAAAAACCTCTAATGTCAAAAATTTTGGAGATTAATCTAAAAATTTCTGATTTTTTTTATAACAATCTTATTTTTACTTTTTCAGCCCTGAAAAGTCCTATTTTTTCTAGAAAAAATGTCTGAGCAATTTCAATCTTAAAATGTCCTTATTGTTTGGAGGAAATTCACTTCATTTTTTAAATCTACAATTGCCCTCATATGATGTTGTATAACACAGAGAAATTAACAAAGCAAAATTGATCAACAACAAAATTGAAGTGATCAATGTTTGTTGATCAAATCAACAAAATCACATCAACAATTTGATTTTGTTGAGTTCTTTCCAAATCAATCCTTATGTTAGACGATTAAAGCCACTGAAACCCTCCCCAAAGAATTCTGACTTTAATCTCAAAATTCTTTCTTCATTCTCAAATTTCTGAGATGAAAGTCCTAATCCTGTCTTTTTCAGGAAAAAAACCCCCACATACAATAATAATAATAAAAAAAATCTAAATTCTGACTTGTTACTCATATTCTTAAGTTTGAAATCAGAAATTCAGAAGTTGGAGATTAATTGTTTTTTTCCAGCAGTGCAAATCCTCTTCCAAATAGCAAAGTTTATTTCAGTTATTTAAATTTTATCTTATTTTCTCGTCATGATTGATGCTGCCTCTGCTCCACACAGTTTTCATTTTATATTTGTCTTTTCTAACTTGACACTTTCTTGTCTAGATCTGGTACTTTTGACATTATAAGACAACCAGATCCACCACACTTTGCAGAAGGTGCAAGAACAAATAAAAAGCAAAACCAGTTAAGCCACACGATAAGCAACATCTCATTGACTTGTAACGTTGTTCCCTCATACTTCTGAAACAGAACTCTTTTGAAAAGCAAATGACAGTCTATCCTCATTTTCCAAAGTGCTCAATCACCTGGCAGATAACCTAACAATTCAACGTTAGCCTAAATAGCTAGACCTGTTATTGATTTTTTTTAACCACGTAAACAGCCCTCAAATTGCTTGAATTGCATGAACATGTTTCCGGCCCGAGTCCACAAGGTGAGAACCTGACACCTATTCCTGGTAGAAAAATACCAGTAAATGGAAAAGAAAAGCCATTTTCCTTTCCTTGTTGGACCTCATGTTAGCCTGTAGCCATTGATTGGCTGCCTGTGCTTTGGGTTAGACCCTGTGGACAGCCTTACCACTATCGACCGTTGCTCTGCTTTAACTACTTCTTGAGGGGTTTGAGCTCACTCAAGCACCAGGGTAGATCAAACTGTAATGATTCAGCATTTCCAAGGTTTCACCTAAATCACATCTCAACTCTGTTAACTGCTGGAGGCGTGAAGCTCCTCAGAGGTGTGGTATGGCCCCATGTCAGATCAGCTCAAGTATTTAAAGTTTTATATTAAATATAGCAAAACTGTTCTAATGGTTAATGCGTACCTGGCAGCTTGTCTTGCATATAAAGGTTCTCATGCCCTCTTACTCTTTTGTTGAACTTTACTGGGATTTTATGTAATAGGTCAACATAAAATAGCACATATTCTGTGAAATTCTATTGAATATTAGTGAACAAACAAGTTGGTTAAGCTGGACAGAGGTTTAAAGCATGATTAGGTCATGAAACCAATTAATCTAATAATCAAATAAATCTTTTATAAATATAGCTTAAAATCTTTGACAGTGAATTAGGGGCACTGTGGATAGAAAAAAGGAGGAGCAAATTTCTGCCAAAAAAAAACTCAGACATATTGAGATTACTCTCAGAAATTTTCCTCAAAAATTTTGAAATTTTTTGAGTTTGTAAAATCCAACAATTTAGACTTTTGGAGTTTTTTCATGCAAAGTTTTGACTTTTAGAGCTTATTTGGTGGAAATGTACTCCTTTTTTTCCCTTTATCTATGATGGCCCTAAGACACCATGGTAAAAATCAGTTGTAACACCTGAAAATGAGCTGTTTGTAGAAGCTTTCCACCCATTCTGACTGAGCTTTGAGCTACTCTACAAAGAAGGTGGAAAATTAATTAGAGAATCCATTTCTCTAATTTAAAGCCAATAGAAACATACCACCCAATTGAAATCACAGGGAAAGATGGCTCTATAAAATATTTTCACATGCCATCTGGAGATAAATGCAAATCACACTTGTAAGAATCATATTTGATAAACAAAAAGAAGTCTAGAAAGTATGTAAAATTTTAAATCTTAACACAGAAATTTGGGCCAAAAAATTGAGTCACATTATCATGATTATTAGTGATTATGATTCAGAACCTAATCTTTTAAAGCTCGTCTTAAAACCCATCTATTTTATTTGGCTTTCAACTCCAACAGGCTCTAGTTTTAAATTGTATGTTTGTTTGTTTTTAAACTGTAAGAGTTTTTATTTTATTTTATTTATTTTTTGTTATGTTGTGTTTTAATGTACAGCACTTTGTATCAGCTGTGGTTGTTTTAAAGTGCTTTATAAATAAAGTTGGTATGGTAATCTAAGATGTCCCAAAATCATTTAGAAAAATAAATAAAACAAATTCGTTGTCTATCACCCTCCATTTTGCAATCATGTGGAACGTCCTCCTGATGTAACCACATAGTCACTATGCTGACACTTCCACTATGTCATAGTGGAATGTACACATGGTGGAAAGCACCAGAATAAAGGGGAACTATAAAAATGAAAAAGACAGGGAGCCAAGCTATGGCTGAGCTAAGGTACACCGTACAGTCACGTGTGGAGCCCTGTGCGATGTGTTGTGTCTTGATTGGTCAGACATTAGTTGCCGTGTTTTATGCAGAAATGGTTTAACTAGTCTGCTTTCATGGTTTTTTGTCTCCACAAAAGACACAAATACAGAAAGTTTATTCAATGCGTTTGCGTCACGTAATTATATCCAATTTTTAAAATGTTTCACTAAACAGCTACAAAGACTGTCAAATGGCCAAAAACATATGGATGGAAATAGTAAATAGTACACAGAGGAGGCTGTGTACAGAAAAGCGTGTCACTCTTTTCTGTCCATGATGGTTCATTAAAGCAAAACTGAGGATGCAACAATGGAGTAATTTCATCTGAGCCTGGATTAACATTTAAAACTTAATGTGAAAAAGACACTTTAATGTCTCCTTTTGTCATTCTGCGTGCAAAGCAGACTGGAGTAGATTAAAAGAGAAATTATGAATTATTTTTCTTTAATCAAAAACTGATTTTGAATCAAAACGTGGCCCTCAAATAAAATCATGGCTGCCACTGCTTTGTGTTGTTTTATCACATAAATCGCAAAAAAAAAACAAAAAAAAGTAATACAACTTTAATACTTTGCTTGCCAGAGTAGTATAGTAGTATCAATGCCATAGTAGTATCAATAACAACATTAGGGAAACAGGAGCTGAGCACATCTGCACTGAGTGCACATAACAGACCAAAAAGTGTTTGTTTGGCTAAACAGATCTTTGAGTGGGGCAAGGTCTCCATGGTTACTGTCTGTCACCTCAGTGGGACACCATGCTTGTTCCTAGCAGTTTGTTGTTGGCTTCTCCATATCTTAGCATGCCCCTTCTTTTTCCCCACATCTCCAACACAGATTCACTCGCAAAACCAAAAATGTATGAGAAGTAAGGAGATGAATTAATACTGGAAGTAGCAAATTGGGACTTTTTTTTGTTAAATATGCCTCATTCTGGTCTTAATAAATATGATTACTCATTTTACTTTGCACTAATACAGATTTCCCAGAGTGCTCCAATCTTTTAACCACACACAAACACAACAGTACCCACTTCTCTGAAAACAATATATAATCTCAAAGGCTTAGGATAAATCCAAAGGATTCAGCTACATTAAAAAATAAAAACACTGGTCCGCATTACACTCACGCAAAACTAAAACGGGCCACGTTCACTTCTCTCATTCCCTTTTCCTTTATGTCTCCTCCTTCGGTCTGCCGTGTTGTAGGTGTTTGTGAACAATGGTTGATGAAAAAGAGGAGCCATGGTGGCTGCATGAATCCAACAGCTTAGGATTTATGAGGGGCAACCCACTCTCTCCGTCACCAGGTACTCCATGGCAGTGAAAAAAAAAACATTTAGCCAAAGGGATATTACTCTGCCTTTAAGCACGCACACTCAATATTTTTAATGTGGAGTGGGATTAAAAGCTAAAAGGTTTTGAAGATGACTGTTGAAGATGACTTTATCCTACTTTTTGAAAAAAGATGAACTTTTGACCATATGTATAGAGGGTTTTCCCTATTCAGGTTCTAATATGCATCAATGAAAAAAAGAAAACACTGTAATAGTAACCTTATATAAGTGAGACCACTGGAACATTTGATTTATTTTTACATTATGTATAAATGTGTTACCAAATGACTTAATATATCGATTGAGGAAAAGATAATCTGGTTACATTGAAGGTTTTCATTCCCAACTGAAAGAGGGATGGATTAACAGACAAGTGTGCACACACACGCACGCACGC
>NW_006800417.1:208956-220221 GCF_000485575.1 Poecilia formosa
TACACTCACACTCGCACTCACACACACACACACACTCGCACTCACACACACACACACACCCACACTCACACTCACACACACACGCATGTACACGCATGCACAAACACCAAACCCATGTGCTACCATGAATGGAATGGTAGCCTCAGGAGAATCAGTTTCCAAGTTAAAAGAGTGACTGAGTGTTTCAACTGGGTTTAGAAGGTCCATTACGGCTGGACAGGAGGAAACAGGACAACTACTTCACTAAAACCACCAATAAAAGTCCTTTTATACAGCCATTTTAGACAGCCATTTTGTGTCCACACACAATACTGTCCTGTACACCTAAACATGGACGACCTGCGTAGAGCTGTGGGATGAGTGGTTACTGCTTGGTTACTGTCTGGTAATCAAACAGTAACCAAGCAACTGCTTGAAATTTCAAGGGAAACTCCAAGTATTCTCCAATAATGAGAAACATTTTTAGATTATTTTTGCAAAGTTGGGAAAATAGAAACGGCTATAAAAATTTGATTTACAAAAATCTATTTATTCCGCTTATGGAGAAAACACAGAGTTCATATATGGTCAATCGTGATATAAAACCAGATGTGAGATATAGGACATATGGACTTGGTTTACACATGGTGTCCACTGGGTGGAGGGAGGTGGAGTAACCTTCCTATAGTATTAGCTCAATTAAAATCTCACTTCACAGATACTCTGGGCTTTCTCCTGTTTACAAGGATTTCCAGAATTTCAACCACAGAACAGAAGAAGTTGTGAACAGTGACTTTGATTTTCTGCTCTGTTTTAGTGATGGCAGCGTGTTGGCCACATTTCCAAATATTAACTTAACATTAACAGTCTCCTCATTCAGTTTGGCACTTCTGTCTTTACAGTGGAGGATGTCTGTTTACAGTGGAGGGAATTTCCAGTAAATTTCATTACAAAATACTTCATGTCCAAACATTAGCTACTGGGTAAAAACTTCAATAGAGTCCACGACTCCGAGAAGCAATCGGTTTGTAATTTACAGTGGAACATGTGAACTTCATGTGTTTTTTCCATAAGTGATGTCTTTCTGCATAATACATTAAAAGACAGGAAAGGTAATTAAATAGGGCTTTGAATAAAGTGATTTTGTTCTCTTCTCTCTTGGAGACAAAAAGCTGTGCACCACAAGCTCACCCTTGCTGAAATTCTGTAAAATACAAAATCTCTTAAACATGAACATACAGAGAGATGCCAGCTTTCTGCATTAGATGCTACATACCCACGCAGTGCCGATTATGTAAAGTTTGTGAAATTCTGAAATGTAAAAATGAAATACAGAAATGAGGCGGTAAGTAACCCTACTCTGCACAAATTCTATTGTTTAAATTACTGTATCATATATCAAAATGAAGTGAAAAATGAAAAATCTTACATTATGTGGGCTCCAACTTTTCCAGACAACAAAATTCCTGTTGATGACGAGACTTGGACTATAACTAACAATAATTGTATAATTTAGTTCCAAATATAAAACTGCAGAGTAAATAGATTCAAAATATACCTTCAGCCCAACAACATAAGAGGGTCTGAGAAGATTACTGCTTTTATATGGCAAGATATTCCACTGTATTGTAGTAAATGTTTTCTATGGTGGTAATAGTGGAATTATTATTGAAGCCTTTAACTACCAGAGCTAAGAAATACATTCACAGGCAATATCTTGCTAAAATGAAAAACGTTCTCATTACAACATGCAAAACTCGTTATAATGAAAAGGTTTCACATTTTAGCGAAGTGAGTTTTATGTCACCATAACACGAAGATTTTAGGTTTAATGATATAAAACTCTTTACAGTGAGAAACTTTCTCTGGAACAGTGTTTCAAAAGTCAAACATTTTCAACATTTAGATATGTTCTGAGTTTTAAAAGTTGAAAATTATACACTTGAAACTCAGAACTTTCCAGGTTTTTTCTGGCACAATTAATGTGAAAATATGAGGGGTTTTTGGCAGAAATGTACTCATCTATTTGTATCTACAATACCTTCAATATGGTATCATAGTTTTTCAGTCAATGCTACAAAATATAAGTTAAAATAATTTCTTGAAATGTTAATTACCATGCCCATCTTTCTGATTGGCTGTCAGACAATCAAACTTAAGAAGCTACTTTGCTCCTCAACCTAGCTTTGCAAGCGCACAATAAAAACGTTTCTGACGAGAAACAGAACTCATGGCCAATTAAAATCAGAAGGAATGAGGCAACATTAATCCTAAATTAATGCAAAAAATATCAATGAATAAAAGTAAATAAAAGCAAACCCAACCATGTATTGGTAAAAACATGCAAACTCCATATGACAGGTGTTCTGTTGCACCATGCAGCCTTTTTAAAACAAGTCTTACTCTAACCAATCTTATTGAATTCAGGCTTTGACTTTAAATTCCTCCTCCTCAAGCTCTACAAAGCACATACATTGTGGTTTAATCTTAACTGAAGCACCAGCTTGTCTGTTGGCGATAACAAGGTTTTAAATTATCTAATTTCGGTATCGACTCAGAAACCGTTCAAGTGTTGAAATCCTCAAAAATATAATAATGAAATGCCTATGCAGTTGGTGTGGCAGAGATTTTCTGCACCGTGATCACAGCAGCGCCGCGCCCGCACTTCATTAAAAACGTATTGTGGACGGCGTTTTTCGAGTAATTCCCTGTCTATTCTCCAATCCGGTCCCAAATAAGTGGAGAGAGCTAAATTCTCCCAGAGGAGCCGGAGCCCCCGAGACGGAGCATGGCGGCACTCCAGAGACGCAATCCATTTTTATCAGCATGCCCAGACCAGGGTCCATGAAAAGAAAACAGAATAAATAGGGCCGTTAAAACCTTATGGCTTTTCTCTTAAACTACAACATAGCTATAACAGAGCTATAAAAAAGGAGAACTATAAAGAAATGGTGAAACTACTCCAAAGGTTTGAGGCTACTTATTTATTTTTTTAACCATGACAGCTTTTCAGGGCTGAAGGACATTCAGCTAATTGATAAAACACCATCTTGTTTTCTGCCTGTCAACAAGCCACTTCATATCACTTACAAGTCTTTGTGTTTGGGCACTCGAGCCTCTGTTTGCCTTTAGCCTCAATTTCTCATGTCAAGTCCCCCCCCTCTTCACTCGGTGCTAAATCTGTCTAGGCACATGTGGGTATACGAGCAGAGGCTAAACTCCTATTGTGATTTGCGCAAGATCAATAATACAATTTCTCCGCTGACCTCTTTTGCTGATAGCCTCTCCTGTGAGCTTTCAGCTCTTCCTCATCTCGCCCTCATGAGATACAAGCCACCAGTAGCTGTTAAAAGTGTGCTGTGACAACGCGGCAGGCTGCTGTTTGACAAGCACAGTGTGCAAGAGGGAGCATTGTGAACTATCCTCCTGCTTAGAAAGATAATCATCTTTTTGTGACCTAGCCAAACGATGATTAATTTTTGTAATATGGAAACTCCCTAAATTTGCTTTGGAGACAGAAACCCTTTCTCAATACCAGTGAAAAGGCTTGAATGCATTCAGCATGCATGAATGTCATTTTAACTTTAGGTCTTTTAGGGTGCATTCACTCTTGCCCTGTTTATTTCGCTTTAATCAAACTCTAGTTTGTCTGCCTAAGACTTCTGAATACATAATCTAACTCAGATGCGGACCAAAAACTAAACTCTGGTTCGCCGATAAACATTGATCTCAGTTCGGTTGAAGTGACCCAACCGTTCAGACTACATTTATAGTTCATATATCAAGTGGATCAAAGCGGACTATAGCAAAGGGCATTCTGAAGAACAAAACATGATGCGCTAATCTAGAGCTAGCGGGAGAAATGACTCGTCTTTTACCAATGGCAAAAGAGAAAATCTACAATCTCTACATTCTGATGCTGCTAAATTTTTCTTCATCTTTTGTGAAGAAAGAAGTTGCGCTCAGAGTCTTCTTTTAATATGTTTGTGTCATTTCCTTTAGTAGTTCTTGGTGAAGTGCTGCCATATGCAAGGAACAGACCAGGTTTATGAATTGGTTTGATACAGTGCAGTGTGAAAGTGAACCGCACCACCTGAAAATGGAACATCGGTCCACAATCGAACCAAGTCTACTGAACTATCAGGTGTGAAAATACCAAAAGGATACTTTTAAACTGTTCTTTTTCTAGCACAAAATGATGAAACAAAATCTGATTTGAATTTGAACTTGGTGTCCAGCAGAGCCTGCAGAGAACTCAAGAAATAGACAGTCTTCCTGTAACGTCAGGTTCCTTCACCACTAGTACATCTACAACACAGCTGGAATGATGATATGTACTGAACGGGTGTGAGCAGTACATACACGAGCATGTTTGACATTTCTAAGACCCTCCTCTTGGTTCTGATTTGTTGCTTCTGACCAGCAGCGGTATATTTCTGCAAATAGCAGCAAGACCTCTGGGAGGACTTGGAAGAACTCCTCCAAGGTTATCTGTCTCATATTCTACTGTCAGGACGTAGTGACACTTACTTAAATATTTACAAAATATATTTTTATAGAAGTCACCTACTGCAGCTTTAAGCACAATTCACAAATTTGAAGTTATGTTAAGGTCAGAGCAAGTATAAATGAGGACACTGCGCCAAACAGCAAAATGAGGATGATTTTCAGACATGGAACGGGGAAAACTGGGGCTAGTTTAGAAGTAGGCAGGAAGAAGTGATGGAGTATAAGAGCGTCTGTCTTGCTTTGATGCATGACAGCCTTATAACAACTGTAATGTGCTGTGTGAGTGCGTCTGCAGCTGTGCCTTTGTTAAGAAGCTCAAGAAGGTGATCCTGCATGATCAAAACAACGACTGATCTGAGTTTGCCAGCTGACGTTTTAATTGTCAAGTCCTTTATTTGTGTAGAGGAACTCATCTGCTAGCTATTGTGTTTAAATAGATGAATTAGACAGAACCTGTGAGCTTTCCACCAAAGTATTTTGTGAAGCTTTATTACCATTATTATGTAGTCATTGTGCTGGTTAAGAGGACGTTTCCCTCTCTCTCTATGTGTGTGGATTTGTGGTGTGAAGGTAGATGACATGACGAGAAGCAAACAGTAACAGTTTAAATACTTGTAGAAGGTTAAACAACAAATGATGCAACCATGGCAGGCATGCCAAAGAAAACTTGACAGAAATTAGAAAAAAGAGACAATTGGACCTTAGTAGAACAAAGTTTTAGAAAAAAGTTGAAACACAAATTTCCTGATGAGTTAAAGAGAAGATGAACAATAGAAGAAAATGTAAAACAGCTCTTCCCTCAACAATATTAAGGTTAAGTGAGAAGTTTTTAAAATAAGCTAGTCGAGCTTGAAGCGCCGATGAGGTGCCAAGTTTCACTGAGACTTGAAAACTTGAACATACCCTGGACTTCTGAGTCCCTCTACCTGTCTGTCCTAGCTTTGTGGTAAAATCCCTTCGTTGATCATTTGACTCATGTGATGCGAAAAAAAGGTTTTTTCATTGCAGTTTTGCAAAATAAACTGATTTCAATATAGACGGAAAAAAAAGATTCTTGAAAAATGAAACGAAAATGAGTTCCCATTAAGCTAAGTTTTGTAAGTATGTAATTATACTGGTATACGGTTAATGCTAGGGAAGTCTTCCTCAAAAGCAAACTCTAGGTTACTAAATACCTGACTGACTGACACTAACATATCCAGGGTGTACTCCACCCCTCACTCAAAGACCCCTGGAGATAAAATAGTCACAACCACAAAACATTTGCTCAACATATTTAGTTCAGAGGACATCGAACACGAGTCTGTTTCTGTTTCATGCAATTAAGGAGAGAGAAACCAGAGAATACGTAAAGACGAAAGAAAAAACCACCCTGGTGTGTACAAAACCAAAAACAATGATGCTGAGCAGCCCAGTGTTAGGGAAATGCTTTAGTTTGAGGCTTTACTATGTTAGCGTGTGGGAAAACTCAGCAAAGCAAAGCAGAACATTATGGAAAAGCAGCACAAATACACAATCTTAAGATTAAAAACCACAAGTTGTTTTTGGGGGAGGAAAATGGATGAGAGGAAATTAGAAAAGAATTAACAAGCATTTTTTTTCCCTAACAATGAATTATCATCCTGTTCATGGGTTTTGTTGACATAAAGTGAAATAAATGTTTTTTTTTATATGGTATGCATATCCACTCTCAGGTTTCCCCCAGAAACCGTGCTAAGCCCGGTGGTACTTGCGCTAGGACAGTCCACCAGTGACCCATCATATTTTTGTGCTAAAAGTTGTTAAAATGTTAAAAGTTACAAAACTTTGGAGGTGTTTGAGCAGTCATCATAATTTGTAAATAATAACCTGTGAGCCCAACAGGCAGATGAAGGGAGAGCACTATTGGTGCGGACCCCGTCATTATAAACTAACAATCCGTTTTTACTGTCACGGTTACAGGTTTAAAAACCCCTGTTGAAAATAAGCAGCCTGGTGGGTGGGGCAGGTACAGCCTGGTGGCCCACCAGGCTGATAATACAGAGGAAAACTCTGTGCTCTGGTTTCCCCCGAGTGCCGTTTTCTGAACCAGCACCCAGTCTACAGATGTGTTATTTTCCTTCTCTTAACCTTTCGGTTGACTGAAAAATATTTCCCCACATTTGTTCCAAAAGTGACCATAACATCACAATTTGTGGGAGTGTTTGGCAAGTAAATCCCTTTGATATTACATGGCTGATTTTTGCAGCAGGGGGTCTAGCGAGGAGGAACCCCCTTAAGATCACTGGAGAAAGAACAATGTTGCAGTTTCTTAAAATAATTTGCAGTGGTTTTAGCAAAAATAGAGGTTGTGTTTGCATGTGCTGCAGGATCATTTTAACTTTTACATAAAGACGACTTTAATTTTGCTCTTCATGACCAGATATGCTGCCATTAATGTGCAGCGGCTCACTCTAACACTACTAAATGTTTGACCTAATCCTACTTCAAAAATACGTAAACACACATGATAAATTATCTTACCATATCCTATAATAAAGTACAGTATGGTAACAGTGGCAGTAAAAGGATTGGCTGAAATGCTCTTGGGCGTGGACTTTTCATCTCATGTTGACTGTAAAACTCCACACATGGTGAAAGCTTCTTACCTCTCTTCAGCCTCTCTGAATCAGATCCATTCTGATTCCAGGAATTTGCATTTAGTAGTTCAGTGGAAGAGGCTGATGGGTATGAGATATGGATTAGTTATCCTTTTATGTCTCTTTTCACTAATACACACCTACAGAAGCACAGGTTGAAATGACTTCAGAGTATTTATTTATAAGTCAAGCTTTAGCCCTTGCTACTGCACATTTGGTTTAACCTAAGTGTCAGGTGATATCTTTAGTCAGATCCAATTAAAAACTAACAGTTTGACTAAACTGCAGTACAATTGAGAAGTTGTATTTCCTCTAAGCTGTAAACCTTTTCAGCACAACGCAGCATTGAGCTTATATACATTTTAAACCTACTTTGACCAAATCTACATCAGATAGTTCTTTTTTAATCTCTATTTTGGATTAAATTTTGCTAAAACTATTTTTCTCATTTGCAAAATATGTTCACTTATGGATAGGAGGACTCAGATGATAAAATTTCATTTAGAAAAAAAAAAAGATAAAATTACAAACGGGACTTAAAAGAATTTCAAAAAGTTGTGGTTCAGATTTAAATAGAGATCTTTAGTCTATGAATTCAATATATTTTGTTTCCATCCAACAACTGCATATGAATATTGAGCACATTTTAACAATGTTGCAAAAAGAGAAAATGGAAATTAGCCATGTTTCCATCTACTGGTTTGGAACAAATCAACCAGGCTCAGCTATTGTTCGCTACATCAGAACTTATTCAGCAAATGTGTTTCCATCTCCCATTCAGCACAACAACTTATTTTCAGAAAAGCCAAAAGCCACCTGAAGTGAGCAGAAAAAAACTTTTTCTGCAGAACTGAGGAAATTATTTAGAATTTTGCAATTTACAATACTTTGAGATGTGCATAGTAAACTGATAATGAAAACAGCTAGTAATGGTCAATACATTCAAAAATAGCCCAGATCTGACCAAATCAGGCTGAAGATACAGAGGAGCAAGACTGTCAAAAAACAAAAAGAAATGTGATTACATCACAGGAGCTTTAAAGTTCCTCCACTGGTTCCCATAGAGCAGTCATAGAATTTGCATAGATTGCTAAATTAATTTCTACTTAGTAAATATGTTTTTAGATACTTAAAAAATTATTATCTGCTTTAGCAAAGCCAACCCACCTAACCCCCAAGAAACAGCAAGGATATTTTTAGTTGTTGGAATGGATTTATTTTGGAAAAATGCTGATCTTTAACATTTGAACTGTAATGCTATAAAATCCCTTAAATCAAACAATATATTGCCAATATTAGAGCATGGAAATGTGTCAGAGTAAGCCCATAGTTGAAATGTTTTGCAGCCGGTGCTCCATAGAGATTGGAGGAAAATGTCTTTCAACATAGAAAAAAATCATCTTTAAAAATCCTTATGCATACTAATATCCTAATATCCCCCTAAGCTAAAATATTCAATGGCCGCCACAGCCCTCATTGCTTCTGTAAGAGACTGAACATTAACCTGGGAAGTACGAACATTTGTCTTGTTGAAAACAGATTTTTTTTTTCAGGCAACCACAGCACCTGCTTTTCTTCAGCCCACTAAAAACACTGGCCTTTTAAACTTTAGCAACATTTTAAGATACATAGATAGAATAAATGGTATTTTTTGTATTTTTTAGTACATAATTAACCAAAACAATATCCAGTGTAACGTTATGTTTGTTAAAAGCAAATATCTAACATGTACTTCTAGTGCAACATGGACCATTTTATTTCTCTAGCCTTCCCTGCTCTAGCTTCAGACTAAATCAATACTTTTTGCATTAGCGTTAGCATTAGGTCACACCAGAATAGCAAAGCAATGCAGATTCTCACTGTTGCCTCTTACTGCTTTAGGGATTCAATTGGATCAATGCAGCATTATGCAAGTTTTTAAGCCAGAGTCTGTGAAATGTAATTATTAGAAGTTAATAATATAGTAATTTGTAAAAGTATTCATGCCACCAGTGACATTTTTTTCCACATTTTCTCACATTACAAACATAAACTCCAAAGTATTTAGTGGGAATTTCTGTGACAGACCAATACAAAGTGTTGGATCATTGCAAAGTGGAAGAAATGTTTTTTTTATGGTTTTTGACATTTGTTTAAAATAATATTTTAACAGTGGATTTGTTTTAGCCACCTTTTGCTTTGGTACACCTAAATAAAACCTAAATAAAATTATGAAAAGCTTATAATTTTCTTTCATTTCACTACTATTCCCTTCTTTCTGTTGAACTGCCACATAAAATCCTTATAAACACATTTTGGGCTGAAATGGGACAAAATCAGAAAACGTTGCACAAGTCTCTGTATGGGAGGATTTCAGAAAATCCTTGAAAACTTTTCACAGACTGTAAAGAGGTTGAAACACCTGGAGGCAATCTTATAAATAAGACTAATGTTCACACAAACATTAGAACTGACAGGATTAAAAAACAGAGTAGTTTGTTTCCTGTGACACAAGACAAACAAAAGGCCAAACATGATATGGAGGCAAATCCAACATTGTATCCTTGTGTTTCTCCTTCTCTAGCGGAAGGTTGCACTGTACATTAGAACATCCTATGCTGCAAACATGATTAGACATATTTCAGCAAAGCTAGCCTCAGGCTTTGCATTCTTCAATACTCCTGAAAGAAGAAACAAATTTATATATTCTCTGCATAACTGACAACACCGCTGTTAATGCCATTTGTTATATAACATGTGAAAGTAACGTTGTGTCTTCTAAGTGCCAATAAGCTGCAAACACACATTTTAGGAACATGCCCCAGAGCAGCATCAGAAAAAAAAAAAAAAATCTAAACTGAATGATCTGCACATTCCTCTGCAGCTGTTTTGTTTTTCATGAACAAAGCAAGAACAAAATACTCAAAGTGCAGCTGTGGGATGTGAAGTGAAAACAGAGAGATGAGTGCTTCAACCAGCCGCGGCTCATTAGCCTCTCCACGATGCAAAAGAAAATAAAAGTAACAAAAAGAGATGGATATGGGCATACAAATACAGTAATCTCTCATTCACTCCCATAATTCCCCTTCTCCCTCGATCTGGCCTTCCGCCTCCCCTGTGTGCCTGAAGGGCTCATAAATAAAGCAAGATAAGATTGCAATGCCTGCAGCGATAAGGGATGCTGGCTGGGAAAGAACAGGACCTGGGCTGCCACACAGAGAGGGGCAGAAAATACGGGCCAGGGACCAGGTGCTCTCCAATCGGGCCAAGTGTTCGATTCAACATTATTTATTTAGAGGAGTTGATCTATGGAGAAAATCTGAAACTATTTCTGCGTGGAAGTAAGCAATAAATCTAAGACTCTTGTTTTCTGTTTCCTTTTGGGTTATTTGGACGCGAGTGAAGCTTCGTACTATTTTTGAACTGCCGGAATAAATTTTGCGCCACAGGATGCTACGCTGTATTCAATCAGGACAGAAATAGGTAGAGAGCTTGTGGCAGGTTATGTTATGTTTGAGACAACTTTATGAAATATTATAATATTACGATTTAGGGATTTCTAAAAAAAAAAAAAAAAAAAAAAAAAAAAAACATTTTAAAAATGTGTAGAGTTTATGTGCTGGATGTGTTAAAGAATCAAGTAGGAAGCATTAGTCAGCATCTGCAGCAAACTGATAACCTGCTGACCTTATCATTCGTTATTGGACTAGATGCGTTTTCATATCCAGTCCAGTAGACTCAGTTTGACTGGAGACCAAAATTGGAACACTTGTTACATTTTCATTTGGTATGGTTCTTTTTCTCATTCAAACCAAACCCCTTAAAAAAAACCTGTTCCCCTCCTTGCCAGTGGGGGCGCTGCGCCAAGAGCCATTGAAGGAACAACACAAAAACCTCTGAAGAACATACTAAGCATAATTAGTATTTCTTTTAAGGCTTCTTAAAAGAAATGCAAACTAAAATGAAGTGGCGTCTGATTTTAGTCGTTGTAGGATCCCTCATTTGTTGCTGATAAAACCACAAATCATTTCTCCTGTTGGCGCTAGACTTGCATGTTTGCTTTGGTTATATTTACCCAGAATGCCATGCTATAGTCTGCTTCCTGCTTTTGAAAAGTTTCCTCTGTGTTTGGCATTAACAGGGTTTTTATTTAGGGGAACCAGAGTTCACTTTTCTAGTC
>NW_006800417.1:220554-221352 GCF_000485575.1 Poecilia formosa
GTTTTAAGTTTTAGTCCCTTTTGGAGGTTTTCTGTGTGATTCTCAATTTCCTCCAAGTGACCGACAGTATGGATTATTGCAGCTGTATACACTTTGAGTTTCTTGAGATTTTCCTTTTAAATAAAAAAGAAAAGAATAGTTATTGGATATTTTATCTAATCCTCTTTACTATTAACAAAATTGTGGAGAAAAAAACATTTTGTGTCAAAGCATCTTGTACGTAGCGCACATCAGTGTGAGTCTGTGGGGGTGGGCAGCAAAAGGCTAAATCATATTGGTCAGTTTACTTTTGTTAGTTTGGCGCTTTTTCTGTGAGCTAAAAATGAATGAGCTCCTCCAGTTGTCCTGAGATCCGCCTGAGCTTTTTACCCTGCGAGGTTCTGATGGGAAGGTTGTGGTTTCGCGAACTGAAAAGCTGATGGGTCAACCGTCAAAAGAAAAAAAAGTTAGACAGGTTGGAGAGTAGCACAAAACTATCACTGTCTGCACCTAACCAGTACAAACCTAAACCGTAAAAGCAGCGGACTTTTTTTTTTTTTACAAACGATGCTAAATAATAGACATGAAAGCGAAGCCTACCCGTATGATCCACGGAAAGACGGGATGTTGATTCCCAGGTTCAGGTGGTGTCAGACATCCAGAGGAGGAGAAAGTGATGCAACATTGTTTGCTTAATTTTTACTCTTTTGGGGACTAGATTAAATTGTTTAACCCGCAGTCTGAGACGCTCAGTAGGGGTGGCAGATGTGACCCGCCAGAACTGCACATGGTATAAAGCTCAGCTGGGATCCAAATGAC
>NW_006800417.1:221512-235192 GCF_000485575.1 Poecilia formosa
CTTAAAAGAAATGTAAACTAAAATGAAGTGGCATCTGATTTTAGTGGTTGTAGGATTTCTCATTTGTTGCTGATAAAACCACAAATCATTTCTCCTGGTGGCGCTAGACTTGCATGTTTGCTTTGGTTATATTTACCCAGAATGCCATGCTATAGTCTGCTTCCTGCTTTTGAAAAGTCTCCTCTGTGCTTGGCATTAACATATGCACTTCAATCAACCCGAGATCAGGGTTTTTATTTAGGGGAACCAAAGTTCACTTTTCTAGTCAGCGTCAGAGTTTGACTAAACATTCAAACATCCCCAACCTGACTATCTAGGCAAACAAACTGAAGTTCAGTTAGAGCATACTAAGCAGGGCTGATATTAATAAACCATAGTGAAGTGAATTTGCAGAAGCAATGGCCCTAACATACCATTGAATTTTTTTAACACATAACTAGAATTTAGTAGGATGTTTGCTTTTTCATAGCACTGCTTTAGATATAGAGAAATTTTGACTAAGATAGTAAAAGAAAAAAAGTAAAATGAAACCATCTCTTTAGTGACCTAGTTAGCAGAGATTAAACTTCCCCCCATGCTGGTTTACCCCTACAGACTGCATCTGTTCGGAAGAACAACCAAAACACTTTGTCCCCAAAAAGGACAGGTCACTTTCAAGCTTGTCACTATCTGTGGAAATAGTCTCCCATATCTATTTCTCTCTCTCCTCCTTCTCTCTGCCTTGATTAACCTTCAGTAGGGGGCCCTCTGGGTCAGGATCTCTAGAAATTTGTCCTCATAGCTATTTTGAAACCATATCAGCCCAGCTGGCTTGGCCACTGATTCATTTCCCAGTAAAACTCCCTCATTATGTGACACAAATCAATTATAGATGAAAAAAGAAAAAGAAGAGGAAAAAAACTGAGATGCACAGTCTCTTTCATGTATCAAACCCCACAGACTGGAAGAAAAGGCAAAGAGAAGACAGAAGTCAGAGAGGGAAGAAGAACATATATAGATGGTAAGAGGCAGAGTTTAAACACATTTTACAATTAAAGTATTTTTGCATCCCCAAGATTATGGTCTGCCTGTCTCCTGTAGGAATACTGTAATTCAACTTTCAACACTAATTTGCATTCTAAAGTCAGCTAATGTCATTGGCTAGTTAAAGTCAATTCTGTAGCTTAATGTTGCAGAGAAAATAGTAAGCCATGCTACACCTGATTTCTACACCATGGTAACAATAGTTAGCAGTAGTTAGCATGATGTACTGTTGAACAGAAACCCAGTTTGTGCCAAGTGATAGTCAACTAACTGGGTTGGGACTCCTGCCCAGTCGTGGTTCAGTATTCGGGCGATTCTCTGAATTCGGTGCCTTTTGTGTCCCACAGGTTTATCTGAAAGATTTTCATATAATGCAAACAAATTTTTTTGAGAAAATCAAGAAATGTAAATATCCATGTGTCTTGGTAATGTAACATGCAAATATATTTTAAAAATCATGTTTTGAAAAATGTTATGGGTTGTTGAAGTGTAGAGGTCAGCCAAATGAGCATGTCCCCACTGACCAATGTTCATTTTCAATGAATATAAAACAAATAAAAATAAACAGTAATTACAAGTTATTTGTACATTACTGTAATAACAGAAAATATTAGACTAATATTTATTGGACTGTATGCAAAGTTTAAAGAATTATTCCAAAACATTACAAAGCCTGATTTAATTTTTATTTTTAAGTGTATTTTCATGATTTATGAGAAGCGCTTTTACATCAAGTTGCCCAAAAGAGAGGGGATAAGGAAAACTGCAGATGTTAACTTCTGCTGAATCATCAGGACAGTTTCCACTTTGTGTAACTGTAATCATTTTTAGAGGAAATCTCAAGTGGATTTTAGCTATTTACATTCAGCTGTGATCCCTAACCAATACGAACATCACCATGTCGGATGGGCACACTGAAGTAGTGGGGAGTGATGCTATCAAACATTGTTTATTTCTCTTAGCTAACTAATGTTGTTAGCTAGCTAATGCCAATTCTGTATTACAACAGAGAAAGTAGATTCTACAGAATCTACTAGAAGTTAGTAGATTCCTGTAGATATTATCTAGAATGCACCAACAGCCATGTAAAACATCTCTATCTGGAATGCATAGCTTTTGATGAGAAACAAAGGAAGATTTCCTTTGCAGCAACATGAGCACTAACATCTACCCCAACAGGTTAGACAGCATTTGAAGGTAGCAGATTTCATTAGAATTAGCTTTAGCTTTTAGACAAATCCTTTAAGCTACCCATCTCTTAAAAACACAAAATAGCTAAAATACATGGGTAGCTAAAAAAGACTTTTAATGACAATATAGGGAATAAACGCGTTGCCATTAAATCCTGTTGTCTGACAGAAGTGGGAAAGATTTATCAAACTGAAAAGTGTGTGCTTTTCCTTACCACCACCAAAGAAAAAAAAAAAAAACAGTGTTATCTGTTTGAAACACGTGCTTCCACAAGATTCTCAAACTGATCTTATGTAAAGTCTTGGCTTTAATACTAAGAACAACATGAGTCTGACAGATAAATCATATCCCACAGTTCAGGCACTGGATAGTACAGAAGTCTCAAATGGGAGATCAACAGCCAAACCCATCCAGACGGCAGCGCTTGTTACGGGTGAGGAAGAAAAAGTCTCTGATAAGCAAATGTGCTGTTTACAATGGCTTATATATATTGTCTTATATCAAATTTGACTTTGTAGTTTAAAACCTTGAAATTGGGCCCCTCTCTCTTTAAGAAGCTCCTGCTCTTTCTAAAAGTCCACCTTCAGGAAGTCATCACAACATGGTTCTATTAACTCTTTAGCAACATTTCTACCAGTGTTTCACTGAGGAGTAGCTCATAAAATGAGCTCTGCAAATGCACAGTTCCCCCAGGTGTTTGCTAATTGCTGCAGGCTAGTCTGAAGGAGCTGAGCGGCAGCATCAGAGGGAGGGCTGCTCTGTGAGGCTTAAGTTCAGAAGCTTGGAAACTGCAGCTCTGAGGAGGAGCTGTGCCTTGAAAGCAGGGCTAGGTCCACCCCAGTGTTTTCATAGCTGATTGGTTGCCATGGAGATTAAAGGATTTCTCAAACATGAAAAATTCAAAGTACATCTCAAAAAAATTAATCTTTCATGATACTGCCTCTTTAAAGAGACTAGAGAACTGAATGCTGATGTTTTATCTTAAACGATGAAAACAGGATATAAAGTTAACCTGAACATCACCAAGTTTGATTCACTCACAAAGTTTTAACATCCAGCATGGCAGGATGGAACTGGACAGCAGCAACCTTGAGACTAACTTTAAGACTTTGTTTACCACTTTCCTTTTGTTATTGTCACACATGGAGCTACAACCAAAATAATATTAACACAAAAGTCTATAGAAACTTTATAATCAAGATTCTACTAAAATCAACCAAGCACAGTTGTAATACATATATTTTGAGTAGGGATTGTGGCCATAGTTTCCCAAAGTTTTATTGTAATTTCCCTGTGGCATTTTATTTTACTTTTTCATTTATCTTTTAATTAACTACCAGGAGTTAAAATTGGAATGAAATGTAAAAGTTCATTTTTACTATGGTGAAAGTGGCTGGGAGCATTCAGGAAAGGCAATGTTTCTAAAAAGCAAAATCTAAGAGTACCTGCACAAACTGAAGGCCACACATCTTCGGGTAATGACCCCGTTTCTAATTTTGGGTTACATAATCTTAGTCCATATCTTTAATGGCGTATTTTATCAGGAACCAATACAAGACTGATTCTGTTTGTCCCTCTGACAATTTGTACAGCAGACTGAATGACAATGCGGGACACAGAATGAGAACCTAAGAGCAAAGAAAGTAATTTGAACAAAATCAAGGAATTCTATTATGTTAGCTGCACAAGCTCCATATATATGCTTGAAATGAATGAACAATGCCTGAAAATTAGGCAAGAAAATGTTTGTAGTGAAGAAAAATCGACCAGTTGCTACAGATTAAGAAATCTCTTGTGCCTGTAAGACATTCTCAGATACTGTTCATTTTAAAAACTCGTCTCTGCAAAGATGAACTAAAATAGCATCATAATTAGCGACTTTGAATGCCATTAGCACCAAAGCTAGGTGTTTATTGCCTCTAGTCTTTATGCAGAGCTACGATGAACTGACTTGACATCGTCATTTTGCCTCAGCCTTCATAAGTAAGGTTTGCATAAGCATTTGCAAACCATAACCCAGACGTTTTCACTCCTCCTCTGTGCTTAATGGCTATGAATTTTCTTCAGACCCACCATTTAATCCAAAATTTGTTCCATCCTTTAGTCTTTCCATCGGTATCTCTCACATGGAACTATTTCTATTCCTGCTTCACACTAGCATCTTTTTATACAGCCCTGTCTGTTCGCTGTCTCCACCCTTTCTTTCCATGTTCACGCATCTGTCTTTCTCCATCTCCTCCAGGCTCCTCAGCCTTTACACTCACTCTCTTCTAAAGTCACAGAGGTCACGTTAAATTGCGAAAGGAAAGCTCTCCTTGATGTTGTCCAACTCTCGCTGCATGCTGTTATATCTTCTGATCTCCTGCTCTACAGGGGGCTGACATTTTTTGCAGAATACAATGTTTGCATTTCTGCAAAAATAATTAATTCCCAAAGCCGTCCCCCTCCAGAGAAAAAGGAAATCTGTCCTCACTTATTGTTCCTGTGTTGTTTTTGCTCCCTCACATTCCTCTTGCTTCAGAACTTGTGTTTTGGGAGTAAAGTGGTTCAAGGACAAGGCAAGGTCTACCCTCTGAGGCAGCGGCTACTGGCCATTTAGGCAGCTTGAGCTTTAAGCACACAGGCCTTGGCACATCACTGCGTCCCTGCACGCTAGAGTAGCAGCACCATCCATGCATTATTACACTGCCTGAACAGAGCTATGCACAGATTTATGCTCAGCCACGGGGGCAACGTGTGGCTACAGGCAGAGAACATGTAAAAATCTACTGGACGGACGGAAAGAGGGAGGATGGACAGATGGAATGAAGGAGGGATGGAAAAAGGGATGGATAGATGGGCAGAATAAATATTTTATTGCTTACCTGTTTTGTAGAGCACAGGAGTCAAACCGGACATGGAAGAGGAAAAGAGAGGGAAAAGGCAATTTAAATTAGTATTATTTACATTAGAGAACACTGAAATACAATCATTTGCAAAAGCATTCACAATCTGAACTTCTATTCATATTGTGAATGCATCTGAATAGAGGTACTTCCTCAGCTCACTCACGCTGAGGATGTAAGATGCTTATGTTTGATTCAGCTTTAATCTTTTCAAGCACATAGTTTATAGCTTAATCAAGTAACTATGTTACTTCAGTTGTTATAAAAATGCTGTATATATCAAAAATGGCTTAAAAGAAATTTGATTTAGATGTTCATCACTTTGAATTTGAGCCCCTGTTTCTTTAAAATCTCCTGCTCATTCTGAAACTCTGCGTGCAGGAAGTCATCACAACATGGCTCCTCTATTAACCCTTTAGCAACGTTTTTACCAGTGTTTCACTGAGAAATAGCTCCTATAATGAGCTCAGCGATTCCACCAGGTGTTTGCTAATTGCTACTGGCTAGTCTGAAGGAGCTGAGTGTCGGAGTTGCAGTGGACGGCTGCTCTGTGTGGCGGAAACTTGGAAACTGCATTTTAGGAGAAGGCGTGGGGCTTGGTCGATCAGTGTTTGTCATAGTTGAATGGTTGCCATGGAGATTCAAGGATTTTTCAAACATGTTTGAAAGAATCAAGGCAACAGTCCAGGTGTGTTTTTGATGAGGGAATAACGTTATAATAGACTGGCTCTTTAAATGATGTGACATCACAGAAGCAACGTAAAGTTGTACATACTGTAACTGTTCAACTGAAGTAAAATAATCAAGTAGTTTCACTCAAAATACAAAAAAAAACTTTAGACTTGACTTAAATTGTGCTCTAAAAGTTTGAGAGTTGACTTAAACTGAGACTCAGTTCTCATCAACAAACATTATCTGACGTACTCAGGAATAAAAGCAAGTTGCTATGCAACAGACCGCAGATCAGACCATTGATTTCAGGTCAGATTAGTTTGTTCTAATTTTTTGTTTTGTTGCTGTTAAGGCTTCAGTAGGTAATTTTTTATAAAAATGTTATCTTTTACATATTTGTTAAAACTGTGTCCATATCCAGTGATAGAATATGAGACAGATAATAGTGAAAAAAAAAATAAAAATAAAAAAATCAAGCTGCCCTGGGTCCTCCCATTAGCAGGAATACATTGTTCCTGGTCAGAAGCAACCAGTATCTCTCCATTATGGGTGATGGTTGTTTACATCACACACAGCTTCTGGTAAGCTTCATAGCGCAGCTTCCTTTACAATGGAGCTAGTGTCACAGCCAAACGTTACCGATTGGGTAAGATTTCAGACCTCAACAGAGCTCAGGCTTCAGGAACCATTCGTTTCAGACTCACTCTTAGTGAGTTGCTTTGTACTGAAGGGTCCAGACCTTCAGTACGAAGCAAAGCATAGAATTTGGGGCTGGTTTTATCAGGCTGCACTGTCATTGAATATGAAAAAGTGAAACTTCTGTGGAAATGTTTGAATGACTTCATATAGCAAGAGAAAAATTACTGAGATTCAACAAATTTACAAGGTAGCTTACAAACATAGCTATACGTAGCTATGTTGAGGCATGGCTACACTGAACGTTTCAGGATCTTAGACTGGTTTCTTTAAACTAGAAACCTCACTGGGTTAGCTTCACTAAATCTGGTGAAAATGTTGTATATCGGAGAAGAAAATCCAAGTTGAATGTCTGTGTTGCAAACAGTGACAAGAAAAAGCTCAATTTAAAAACCAAAAATAACATATGTAAATTGGTGAGGTCTAACCTTCAATGGCCAACAGATTGTTGGTGAATATTTCCTTTTGTTCACGTAATTGAGCTTGTGGTGCAAGCTGCAAACCGTAAGGAAAACATCCAAGATTAGGATGCTGGTGGGATTATACGAGGATTGTGGATTTTCAGTGTGTGGCTGTGTCTATTTGTGTGTGTGTGTTTTTGTGTGAATGAATGTAAATTTGTATCTCAAGAATTCATTTGCACAACTTTCATCTGTACCGATTTAAAGCACACTTGTAGGCGTGAGTACGGTAAACATGTACTCAGCACACCCAGAAGAGTCTGGTTACACACAGACCCAGATGCAGGGCAAAGAAAATGGAGGAGGTGGGGGAAGAGAAGGAGCTGAAAAGAATCAAGCAGAGAAAACTTTAGAAAGTGTGTATTTGCATAATCTCTTTTTTGCAGAGTCTAGGGGAAGAATAATAAGCTAGAGAAAGCTGTCATCTGCCAACGCAGTAGAGCCAAAGCCACGGTGGATGTAAACGCGGCTCCAGAAGCAGCACAGAGCGTGTCAGTCTTACTTTACTCCACTACAAGCTCAGTCTCATTCACCTCACCTCCAATGTCCTGCACTTGATTCACTCACTGCGGAAAATTAAAGCAGTTTCCCTCCCATGCCACTGATGCTCATCGTTTACCTTCATTCATTTTTGCTTTCTTGCTCTCAAAGTGAATCAATGGGGAAAGCTGCTGGAGGTAATTGACAGCAGGCACTTGGTTTTTTTCTGCTAAGCACTTTTTTATTTTTTACTATAGAAAATTAAAAAAATTGGACACTTAGAGAAAATGCATCTCAGGAGACATTAAAGTTTAAACTTTTCTTTGCAAAAATGACATTGAAAATCAATTCTAACGAGCTCTGACCACTGTACCACAGCAACCACAGAACCCTCAGCAGACCTACAGTAAGTCAATAAATCAAACTGTAACAAAGGGACCAGAATAGCAAAATACTGACACAGAAATTTGTTTCTTTTCAATCTCAAATGACTTATGAATGATTTACATAAACTATTGTGGAGATAAGCCTGAAAAACTACAGGACATTTTACCATTGTATTTCACCTCCTTATGTTTCTTTCAGTTTCATGGCAGACAGTAAGAAATAATCAATTCAAAGCGCAATAACTTTACCAACATTTTAAAAGGTATAGGGTTGTTAGTTCTATGTTGAGACAACTTTTATAGAAGAGTTTCTTAAAGGTGCAGCAATATGTAAAATTGACTTTTTTTGAGCTTTATATCATGTTATAATGTCATTCCCTCATCAAAAATATACCTGCAGGGTTGCTTTGATTCTTTCATGCATGTTTAAGAAATCCTTTAATCTCAATGGCAACATTCAGCTGTGCAAACGCCTGGGTAAACTAAGCTCTGCCTTCGAGGACAAAAGTCCTCCTCTGAGCTGCAGTTTCAAATCTTCTGCCTCACAGAGCAGTCCTTCAACACAGCTCCCCCAATCAGCTCCTTCAGACTAGCCAGCAGCAATTAGCAAACACCTGGTGAAACTGCTGAGCTCATTATAGGAGCTACATGTCAGAGCAACGATGCTGAGAACACTGAAGGGTTAATAGAGGAACCATGTTGTGATGACTTCTGAAGGCAGAGTTTCAGAAAGGGCAGGAGCTTCTTAAAGATACGGAGACCCTATTTCAAGACATTGAATTATAAAGTTAAATTTCTTTTAAGTCATATTTGGTATATACAACCTTTTCATAACAAATTTAGTTAACATAGTTAGTAGATTGTTCTATGAAAGCAGGGTTATGTGCCATGCTTCCTATGAGAGCAGAACTTCTCATAACTTATTTCATTTAATTCCATTCTTTCTTTGACCAAACTACATTAAAAATACATACATATATTGACAGAGAGAGAAACAAATTTTGCTTAGTTACTAAATTATAAACCTAAAACTTTTTCTATGTTTATAATAGGAGTTCACTGATTATTTCAATCTGTTGTAGAACTGTGGCATGTCTCAGCAGCTCCATGCTAAAAAGCTGACTGTGTCCAAAAGACTAAATTTTCCTAAATCAAATGCACTGAAATAAATAAAACAGCTAATCAGAAAAGGGTTATATAAATTGGTCAAATGTGAGAACATAATGCAGTCGACAATACAGATCTACAGCCAAAAAACATCACAGTCAAATCATCACTTATTAGTCATTTTAATTAGATGTTGACTGGTATATTTTAGCATTTTCAAAAGCCTGCTGTTGGTACAAATATTCAAACCTTCACTCAAGCATATACACCTGGACTACTATGAGGGGAGGAGAGCAACATTTCTATGGATTTTGTTGCAGAGTGCTGCTGCCCATCTGGACTCCCACCAGCCAGTCACAAAGTCAAAACCAGAAAAAAATATATTAAAAAAAGGACAGAACATGACAGACTATTAAGGCGTGCATGCTGCGTCACTAATTTCCCTCTGAGTGGGGGGGCTTATTAATTGAGATTGACTTTCAAACAGAGGCGAAATGGGTGAAATCCAAAATGGACTTCAGCTGTTCCGGCATTCAACAGAGAGCCTGTGATGAGGCCTTGGCCTTGTTTCCACAGCTCAGTTCTCTGGCTGCTTTAAAACGAGGAAATCTTTTTTTTTTCTCTCACCCTCAGGGTTATGTAGTCGAGAGGATGCTGCAATCCTTTGAAATCAACCGGAAGAAAGGAAGGGAGTGATATCATGGGGTTGTTGGTGTGCAGGCCGTGTATCATCATTTCCATTTACGAATGCTCAACATGCTTATCTGAAGACGATCGCACAAAAAAAGCCCAGTCTGAACTCACTCTGTAACCGTAACCTTAACACCCATCAAGTGACAATTGCTCAAAAGACACAAAACAAAAGTAGAAAATTGTCCTTGTTTAGCTTTTGTTACTCTATAATCACCATCACACACACCTCTGGCTAATAATTAGAAATTTCATTTGTCTTGTTGTAATGCCACTTCAGCACACCTCACCACTGTCTCCCTGTCCTTCCACGTGTCAAGCCTCCATACCACAGAAACCTGAGGAACGCCCGTGTGGCAGCTGCAGTGACAGCCAGACATCACACTGCTACCAACAGATCATGGTACATTTCACCACACTTATATTTTTGTTTCTTTAAATATTTTTAATTTACTAACAATTGGTTTTTGTTTAGAACTTGACAATCTTATGAATTGAAATTCCTTTTGTTGGTCTTAGGTTTTTGCGTGTTCTCCCCTTTATGTGTGTTTGTGTGCAGATCAGTCAGTATTTAAGTTTTCCCTTTTGTTTGTTTGAGTTGGTGTTCCTGTTATCAGGTAAGTAGAGTTAATTTACTTTGACATCTTTTATGGGCCCAATACTATTATTTCCTGTAATTTACCCAACTTTGTTTTTTGAGTTAAACAAACTTCACTGTCATTTTACGGCTAAGTCCATCAGAACCAAACTTCCTCACACAGCACATCCATTTATTTTCATAAATGGAAGCATGCTTCCTCTACTGCCCTAATAGCAGTGCTAGTATTTTGTCTGGCATTTACAAGTACATTTTCCCAAAAATGTATTTTTCTGGATAAATTCTAAAGCGCTAATTTACTTGGTTGTTTTGTAAACTTTCAGGTGAATAAAGTTTGAGTGTGTGTTGAAGTTTTTGTTATTGATTGTTAAGCTTTTTTCAAGTAGCTTGATGTTTATATTCATGCTCTTATTTTGAAGTAGTGAAAACCGTTTACACAGCAGGTCCGTTTCCTCTCCTCAGGTTCTCCGCCTGCGATGCGTCCCAGCAAACGGCGTTCATTCTGTACCCAGAATTCCACAGTAAACCATTTAAAATCTACATGTGCTTCCTAACCAAAGCCCTACCGTGGTCTACAGCCAAAATTAGCAACAGAGTAAAACTGAAAGAAATTGTACAAATGGGTGTATAATAACAAACTTGACCCAATAAGGGGTGATATACTACTATATTTCAGTATATGTTGTCATTGACACTATGGTGTTTTCAACATGGTTGATTTTAGCACTTTTAGCTTTAGTTTGTTCTGAGTAAGTGCTGGTAAGTTACAGTAGCATCAGCAGAATTATTCTTTATGATTATTGCCTTAGGATTAGCACAACACATTTTTAAACTGCAAAAGGCGTCAGTAGAAAGAATTGTCACTGAATTTCCACTTTCTTCATTTTCATTAGAAAGGCTTGTCAATCTCTGGGACAAAACTAGTGATCCTAATATTTTTTTTATTTTTGCAGACTGCTGATAGCTCAGTATGGTGCCATTTTGCAGTATGGTATAGTCGGTGTGAACAACATGATGCATACTTCCAAATAGATCAGTAAGTAAAAAAGCAACACACTCCCAACTCTCTAATTTGTCATGCAGAGGCCAGTTGAACGAAACGCTTCCATAGAGGTTATGTAAACAGTTGACCCGACTCACATGACTGCAAAGGTAAGTGAAGTGAGAGAAAGCCTCTTTAAACCTTATTCATGTTTCCTTTTCTCCCCTTGAGGCTCTGTTTTCCTTCCCCATCAAGAGAAGATCAACAGTGTTGGGAGAAGTCAGAAAGCAGACGCAAGCAGGTTTTGTTCCTCACATAGTAAACAAACAGACGTTCACACACACTTCTACACACACGCCAACATCTAAATCCCAAACTGCCACCAGGTCAGTGCACACAGGAGAGTAAGTAATGTCCCCGTTTTATCCTTTTAGTCCTGCAGAGGTCTGTGTGTCCGGATTTCTTAAAGGCCGGTGTTAATAGCTCGGCAGATTTTCCTTTGTAAGTCGATAAAATAAAGGGAGACGGGTGAAATATTTGTGTCTAACTTAAAAGACCAGCAGACTTCACAACATAACAGAGCACATATCTTCAATTTGTTTTCTTTTTTGACTTCTGGTTTAGTTGGAGTCATAACTCTGATGTCTCAGTAACATCTCCAATTCAGATAGCATAACAACAAGATCTGCACACTTCAATACAAACAGCAGAGGGGCAACGATTCATGCCACAGTAAACGTCACTGTGTGATAAATCTGCTTTTATAGCAGCGTCACAAAGCACATGAAATGTCCATGTTTAATCACGAGGAAAAAATCTTTAACTGATTCACCCGGCAGTGGAGCTGTCCGGGGACCAAACTCTGGCAAAGGCAGAAGGTGCTGGGACCATTTGAAGAATAGATAAATATCCCTGTCAAAGGATCAAACAAGTATTATTATATTTAATTTAAAAACAGCCCCTACCACATCACTTGATCAGAACAGACATTTTCACCCAAAAAAAACACACACTGATTGGCAGTGAACTTGAGTTTACATGCCTTGCTCAGCTGCACATCAACATGTGGCAGCAAGTAGCTGGAATGGGACCTACAAGCTTTTGTTCAAAAACATATTTTCTTATAGGTTTCAACACTCATCTCAGTATTTGGACTTTGTAGCAGGATGGGAAGATAAGTCATGTTTAACATTAAATGTAATGTAAATGGTAGGTATTTGTATAGATCTAAGCATCAAATGGCCCATTTCAAAAGAAGTCTTAAAGGAATACATCATCTGGGATCCTTAGAAATGTGAGAAATTTATAAAGACTGTTAAGAAGACTTGAGAAAGCAAGTTTGTTTTCCCTCAGATTAAATAGTGTCTGTCATTTTAATGTTGTAAACTGATTCAGATTGATTTAATTCCTGTTAAAATTACTATCAGAACCTACAATAATCAAGGTGTTCTATTGAGTTTATTTGATCAAAATTGGAAACTTTATGTCATGAACTGAAATGTTTTTCTCAGCCACAAAAGCCACAAACAGATTTTAATAAACTACACAACCAACCTGGGGAGTTACGGTTTTGATTTATTTAGTTTTAGTTGTGTGGCTTTTGCATTTTAAACCTGAAATCATATTTAGTTTTTATAAAATCATAAGCTCAACTACGGAGAAACATCAAAAATTAGCTAAGGCTATAAAAAGTTGAGCTGTTTGAAGTTTGTTGAGACTTTCTCTCCAAAAACAACAAAGAAAATGTTTGAATTCCTGTATTTTCAGATTTTCATTGAATCAAAATTAAAACTCGTGTTTTAGTTCAGAGGAGATCTGGAGGAGAAGAAGAAGCGACGCTGGACACCATTTGGGTTAATAAAAACAATAAAACAGAGCTAAACTCTGTTTAAAATTATCTACATTTTATTAGCCTTTAAAATCAGGAAAATGTAAATAACATTCTCAATTTTCAACAAATAAAGCAAGACTGATGCTACTTGATTTAATTATGATATAGTGAGCAAAATGCTAATTATTGACAACGGAAACGGTGCCCTGCCAAAATATAACATTTTAAACCAAGTTGTTAATGACTTGTTTGTTTATTGTGATTCCTGCGGATCACAATAAATTATCATCACTTGAATAACAAAGTGTTTGTAAAGCATCATTGCTTCAGCTTCAGTTGTAAAACATAACCTCAAACAAGAGAGCATAGATAAACACCAAGAGCTCCTCTTCTCAGTTGGCATGTTAAATGTCTAAATTCATGACAACGTGACCTGGAAGACAGTGAACAAGTTTGACTTGCTTAGAGGAAGAAGCCTGTAAGCAGCTTCAGGTTCCAGCAGTAAATCTGAACAAACCAAAGCAGTGGAACAACGTCCCCTCAAACACGAGAACAAAAAGAAATTACGTTAAATCACAATAAACTGCAGAACTTGCAAAGTATCTGGTAACACTTTATTTGAAGGGGGTTGAATAAGACTGACATGACACTTTCATAAACATGACATAACACCTGTCA
>NW_006800417.1:235511-286091 GCF_000485575.1 Poecilia formosa
TGACAGGTGTTATGTCATGTTTATGAAAGTGTCATGTCAGTCTTATTCAACCCCCTTCAAATACAGTGTTACCAAATATCTCCATTTTTTCTTGTAAGTAGTTATGAAAAAAAAAAAAAATCACAATAGTACCTAATTTTAGGATTGGGCTGAAACATTACTTTCAACTGTTGACTTGAGAACAAGACAAATGAACTGAAGTAAATAAAATATTTGAGAAAATTAAAAATTCCTTTACTGTGTTTTTAGTTTTCAGAAACTGTGTAAATTTTCCAAAAATCCCAAACTCGATTAAAAAAAAAAAAATGAATAAGCATTGCAGAATAATTCAGTCCGCATTTCACTTATGCTTATATAATTTAACTACTCTGAACTCTATTGTGCAATGGGATCAAATACAGATTAGTTACAAAGCTGTGAAATATCCTCTTTAAGTTAGCGCTGATAGATTGAAGCTGTACTTTATTCTCAAGTTCTTTTAGAATCTAAAAGAACCTTGAGAAATCTAAATCTAAAATTTAGATTTTATCTATAACTTCTTTTTTTCTACTGAGTTCTCCATACTGTACACTGCCTCATACACTGAAAAGATGCAGATGCATTTTCAGTGCTGATGTAGCAGAGTGTTGACTGCTGGTAAAATGACATCTTTATTGTTTAACTTTATCAGTACAATTCAGAAACCTATGTATTACACAAATTAACATGGGACACAGTTCAAATCGTTTGTCTCACTGCCACTGACATCCTGGAATACTTCTGATATGTGTTGATGATATATGGATTTTTATTGTTTCAGTGTGTATTGCCATTATTGTTTGAAATAGCAGATAACCGTTTCTCATTAAAACATTATGGAACCTTGGAACAGAGAAATATGCTTTTATTATTTCAGATATATGCAGCCACAAGGGAATATTTTAGATTTTTTTTTATGATCAACTGCAGATTTTACATATTTTTTAAATTTAATTCTTCATTAAAAAAAAAACTGTTTAAAGTTTTTTATTGTTCCAGACATAAACACCTTACAATGATCTCACCAACAATGACTAGCATTGGTTTTAGCTGTGAAGTTAACATAACAAGCTAAGTCTTAAATGTACGACTGATATATAAAAGAAAATGGGACAAAGTGTTTTGCTACTAACTGTCAACACTGTGACAACTATTTAAGAAAATGAGGAAAAGCTTTTAATAAAAAAAAATAGCGAAGGAGAGGGAAGTAGGTCAGTTATGCTAGCTTGACTTTGACAACCGTAACATGTAGATGTGCTGCAGAATTTGGTGTGTCTTGGTTCAATTTTTAAAAAATGACCCTCACACCAACTCTGACAGATCATCAGTAGAGAAGGTGTTTAAATTAGCTAATCAACCATCACTGTGTTCAGAGGGTCACTTATTAATAATCACAAAGTGAACATCAAACTCAAAAACATAAAATGGTAACAGACTGAATGTTCTGTTCTTTGTGTTGGAAATGTTTGCCTGTTTGTCGGTGTTGAATCCTGATACATTAGTGCAGGGATCCCCAAACTTTCTCCTGTGAGGGCCACATAACTTTTTCCTTCTCTGGTGGGGGGCCGGAGTCAGTTTGTAACAGCAAAAGTGTGACGATTGCAGGAGTGCCTAAATGTAAAAATGTATTGTTTTCCAGAAAGCACAATCAAATAACCCTCTCTGGGTCCTTCACAGAACAAAAGTCAGGAAATAAATAATAACACTATTAATGAAATAAATAATAACCAAATAATCCTCTCTCGGTTCTTCACAGAATAAATCCAGGAAGGATTATAATCCGTATTTTCCGAACTATGAGTCGCATTGGACTCCAAGCCACAACCCCAAAGTTTTTTGTTTTTTTAAAAAACCAGTAAACATACACATAAGACTCAGATATCTCTGCCGCTCCAGGTTTTCCATAACGATGCAGCAGCAGCAGGGGGGGGTGGACACCCAAAATTTGAGTAATAACAGATACATTTAATTTCATTTACTAGGGTTGAAAAAGAAAAAGTTGCCAAGTTTAGATTTAGCTAAACTGATTACGGTAGTTTCCGAACAGTAACTGTAACAGTAAAAGTGCTGATCCTTCGTGTCTGCTACTAGCATGTGCTAAATGAAAATAGGCGCCTTCTTCTTCTTCTTCTTCTTCTTTAGATTTTAACGGCAGCATGCATCCATTAGTGTTGCACTACTGCCATCTATTGGATCCTAATACCTATACCTCAAATTCTCATAATGATCCCAGTATTATTTTAAAAAAACAAAAAATCTTCTTTTTCCCCTCAATGCTATTTAACTGATCAACAACATTCTCAAATTTCAATTCCCTATTAAAACCTAATTCCGTTTTAATGGGCGCCTTCTTCTTTTATTTCCAATTTTGACTTCCAATGATTCACTTCCTGCTAAAGAGCCCCCTGGTGGTTGAAGAAAAATCCAAATATAAGTGGCTTATAGTCCGGAAAAAAAGGTATATGAAAAAAAATCTGAATGCTCTCTGGTACTCTGGTATTGTTCAGGAGGCCGGACCAAATGTGGAGGCGGGCCGGATCCGGCCTGCGGTCCGTAGTTTGGGGACCACTGCATTAGTGGAACTGTTATCGGTCAGTTGCTATAACAACGAGTCTGTGTAGTGTAGCCTACACAGAATGATAAAGAAAACAGGTGGTTTTGAGTTATTTTTCAATGGTAGTTTTGCATTATTTTTCCCTCTGCTGTGGTAATAAATTAATAATACATCCCCCAGGTTTTATTTTGTTAATNAACATAACAAGCTAAGTCTTAAATGTACGACTGATATATAAAAGAAAATGGGACAAAGTGTTTTGCTACTAACTGTCAACACTGTGACAACTATTTAAGAAAATGAGGAAAAGCTTTTAATAAAAAAAAATAGCGAAGGAGAGGGAAGTAGGTCAGTTATGCTAGCTTGACTTTGACAACCGTAACATGTAGATGTGCTGCAGAATTTGGTGTGTCTTGGTTCAATTTTTAAAAAATGACCCTCACACCAACTCTGACAGATCATCAGTAGAGAAGGTGTTTAAATTAGCTAATCAACCATCACTGTGTTCAGAGGGTCACTTATTAATAATCACAAAGTGAACATCAAACTCAAAAACATAAAATGGTAACAGACTGAAAGTTCTGTTCTTTGTGTTGGAAATGTTTGCCTGTATGTCGGTGTTGAATCCTGATACATTAGTGCAGGGGTCCCCAAACTTTCTCCTGTGAGGGCCACATAACTTTTTCCTTCTCTGGTGGGGGGCCGGAGTCAGTTTGTGACAGAAAAAGTGTGACGATTGCAGGAGTGCCTAAATGTAAAAATGTATTATTTTCCAGAAAGCACAATCAAATAACCCTCTCTGGGTTCTTCACAGAACAAAAGTCAGGAAATAAACAATAACACTATTAATGAAATAAATAATAACCAAATAATCCTCTCTCGGTTCTTCACAGAATAAATCCAGGAAGGATTATAATCCGTATTTTCCGAACTATGAGCCGCACTGGACTCTAAGCCACAACCCCAAAGTTTAAAAAAAAAAAAAAAACAGTAAACATACATATAAGCCTCAGATATCTCTGTCGCTCCAGGTTTTTCATAACGATGCAGCAGCAGCAAAGGGGGGCGGACACCCAAAATTTGAGTAATAACAGATACATTTAATATCATTTATTAGGGTTGAAAAAGAAAAAGTTGCCAAGTTTAGATTTAACTGAACTGATTACGGTAGTTTCCGAACTGTAACTGTAACAGTAAAAGTGCTGATCCTTCGTGTCTGCTACTAGCATGTGCTAAATGAAAATAGGCGCCTTCTTCTTCTTCTTCTTCTTCTTCTTCTTCTTCTTCTTCAGATTTTAACGGCAACTTGCATCCATTAGTGTTGCACTACTGCCATCTATTGGATCCTAATACCTATACCTCAAATTCTCATAATGATCCCAGTATTATTTTAAAAGAACAAAAAAATTTTCTTTTTCCCCTCAATGCTATTTAACTGATCAACAACATTCTCAAATTTCAATTCCCTATTAAAACCTGATTCCGTTTTAATGGGCGCTTTCTTGTTTTATTTCCAATTTTGACTTCCAATGATTCACTTCCTCTTAAAGAGCCCCCTGGTGGTTGAAGAAAAATCCACATATAAGCGGCTTATAGTCCGGAAAATACGGTATATATGAAAAAAAATCTGACTGCTCTCTGGTATTGTTTAGGAGGCAGGACCAAATGTGGAGGCGGGCCGGATCCGGCCTGCAGTCCATAGTTTGGGGACCACTGCATTAGTGGAACTGTCATCGGTCAGTTGCTGTAACAACGAGTCTGTGTAGTGTAGCCTACACAGAATGATAAAGAAAACAGGTGGTTTTGAGTTATTGTTCAATGGTAGTTTTGCATTATTTTTCCCTCTGCTGTGGTAATAAATTAATAATACATCCCCAGGTTTTATTTTGTTAATGGGATTTGTTTGACTATAGACAGAATGTAAAATAATCATCTTTTTGCGTTTTGCACATGCACAAACTTTCCAGATGTAAACAATAACATTCAACCTGTCTATACATGACAATATATTCATAGTACAGTTAGAAAAATAAACATAGGCAGAAGATATGTCTCTAGAAAGAGCTGACACAAGACCATGTCCTGACATGCATGGAGCATACTGATAAATGATGGGACTATACACAATGTTCTCTGAACAGACTTTTTCTCTGAAATAATAAGCACCCTGACACAGTCTCTCTTTCTCTCTCTCTCTCTTGTACTTATAGACACACACACACACACGCACACGCGCGCGCACACACACATTAGAAGCCTGTTCTATTTGGCTGCTCATCCTTGTGAGAGCCTTTGATAACACATCAAACAGATAACAACCTAGGGAGACAACACCCAAGCATGACTTCACATGCACGGCCCCACACACACACACCTACACACACACACACACCTACACACACACACCCACACGCACACGCAACACACTCCCGCACACAGCCGAGTGTGAGGATCTGTGTGCAGTACAGGTTGTTCCTGGGACTGAGTGAGAAGAAGGGGAAGAGCGCTGCGATGAGAGCTGTGGAGAGACGGGAGAACAGATGGATGGAGAACATCTGAGGGAGAGCGAGGCAGAAGGAAGGATGGAGGAACTGACAGGAGTGAAGAACAAGTTTACTGCTGCACTGCATGATGCTCGTCATTTCTGACAGTGAAGGTTTCTCATCAGGGGTCCTTCAGTTTGAGGTGGTTTAGATTTAAGGAAAAAAAATGGAAAAATATCACCAACAGACTGGTATTGTAGAAATTATCTCCGCAAAAAAACATGACTTAATTAATGGGTAGAAGCTCATCCCACTCACCCTGCGCCCCTCGCCCTCTGCTATGCTGCAGTTGTGAATGTTAAGGCTAGTTAGCATGGCCACCGATGACTATCAATCCACGTTAAGAATGCATGTGAAGAACAGAGATAATGCAAATGGGTGTAAATGCTCACAAAATGCACCTAGACTCTGTACAGAAGCCGCTTTCTGAAAGGAAATCATCTGAGGCTTTAATGGGCGGCGTGATGTAGATGGCTGTTCAGAAATTTCTCTTTTGGACCATCCCAACCCCATTTTCTCTCTCCTTCCAAATCCCTGCCGTCTACCTCCCCATTCCGCTCCTCTCCCTCCTCCTGGGTCTGGAAGCAGCAACACAGCTTTAATTGCTTTCTGAGTCACCTCATTCCTTTGAGGAAAGATGGAGGACGTAAAGGAGAGTGATGGTGGGGGGAGTGAGACAGAATGGCATGTTTAAACATTTAGAAGACTTAAACTCACTTTGTCTCTTTGTCCTTTCTTCGATAGTGATGCAGTTTAAAAGCCTCAAACTTTTTCACAACTAACTAAACAAGACTCCACACACTTTTTAGCTCTTCCTAAAGTTAGCAAATACTCAACACTGAATTCATTGTGATTTTATTTGACCTTATTTTCAGGACAACAAACGACTTACTGAGACCTCTGCATGGGTCACACCCCCTTAAGGTCAATCTTGATGAATATTTAAGATCATTCTCCTGATGAAACACTCAGTTGAGTGCAACCTTTAAACATTTGATTCAAAGTTTCTCCCGAAAATCACAGGATATTAATAAGCATGTTCCAGAACAATCCAGTAACTATGAAGCAGACAGTGGTGTCTCTCCTAACTGTAAAGTCAACTTTAAATTGCTAAAAACTGAAAGGTTTCCAACCCCTCTTCACAAAAGAAGATATTCAAGTTCAACTGGGACTTGCAGCTACTGACATAAACAACTAAAATGCTTTCAGGAGACAATATTTATGATTAGAGGAGACAAAGACATTTAACCAGAATAACCAGAGGTGTGTTCTGAGGAGTCCAGGAATGGCTTTCATAACAAAGGACATCACAGGGTCATGTTGTGGAAAATTTGCATAGAACTGAAATACTTGACAGAAAATGCAGCTTGGGAAGTGGAAAAGCCTAGGCACAATGCTACTGGCACTAATCGGCTGTTATCCAAGAGCGCAGATAAGGAAGACGATGATGTCAGATTCTGTGGTAATGCTAAGACAGTTTCCACTGGTCATATTAAGGTGCACTTGGTGTTGTTGTGTTCCCTAACTGCCATGATTACCAGGGTCCATAAAGAAGCAGGAACAACACAACATAATTCTTCAACCTTACCTTCTAAGGTAGCTTTCACAGCTAGATGGTTTAACCTAAAGGAGACCTTTGTGTGGCAGTATGCCCTGAACGCACCACACAAGTGCCTGAATCTGATTGTATGCTAGGTAAGGCAGGCTTCATCTCTCTCCATCAAGCTTATTACTTGTGACTTATTTCCATTTTCTGTATAACAGCCACAAATTAATGCGCGCTCAAATAGTGCGCTTAACGACACTCTGATGCATTGTCCTTGTGGTAAGAATCTTCCCACACTTGAAGTTTGTTAGCTTAGCTTTAGCTCAGTTTCTGTTGTAAATCCAGGCTGCCTGTACAAGGTCCCTGTTTCCTCCTTCCTGTCAGAGGCACTACATAAAGAGCTCAGTGGTAAGTGAAGTGCTAGTTTTTGCATGCTTTCAGATTCCATTTCTAACATTAATTTTTGATAGCCGCTGCTGTTTGTCCTTGGTCGGCTGTTTGTCTGCTGTCCTGGTTGTCCCCAACTGGCGGTCTGGTCCGCCTGTCATCTGGGTTATCTGTCGGCTGCCTACCTGTCGTCCTGTTTGCTGGCTCCTATCACTCGTCCAGTGTGGCTGATTTGGGCTGGTTGGTGACCAGCTCGGACTAATCTTTCTAGTGCCGCTCTGAGTGGCGTCTGTTACCGCGGATCGGTTCCTACCAGGACAGACCCTTAATCTGGACTATTGCTGCTTGATTGGTCATGGACTGAATTGTATAATTGTATTGTTTGTAATTCGAATGTTTTATTTTGACAGGAACGGCCAGTTCGTGGTGTTGGTGGTGGACTTTCCGGGTGGTGGTACTATTTCTGGTTTGGTGCACGATTTTCTTTTGTTTTTGCCGTTTTGTTTACTGTGTTTATTTTCTTTTAGGACACTACCCCGAATTCCCTCCCATCTCTGAGTTGAGCTAGAACTGTGACTTTTAATGTGTGAGTGGTTTTAAACTAGTATTTCTGATTAAACTAAAACAATGGTGTAATAAATAAACTTATTGAATTGTGAAATTGTCCCAAGCCTCATCTGGAGCGGATCTGTGTGCCTTAAAGGTAACTTTTTAAGTGGAGTCATTGCAGTGCTTTTAAATTTAAGTTACCCATTTATTACCACACTGGTCCTGCCACATTTGCCTCAAGAGCATTAATGTCCATATTTTGACATAGTGAAGCAAAGCAAAGACAGCAACAGAAGCTGAAGTGATCTTCAATCTGTCTGATCTGACGTAGAATCTGGCGCACAGCAGCTTTGCTTGTATTGGCAGAAGCAGCCTGCATGGGGTCCTGAACTTTGTAGTTGTATATTTGTTTAATGAGGAACTGTGATCTGAATTGGACCCATCTGGGTGTCCTAAAGAGGCACCAATATCGGCATACATTCAAAATTAGATTGGAATATGTTTAAAAGCCACATCTGTGCCAGGAAACAGAACAGTCTAAATGAACTGCAGCAACCCAGCCAAGCCGAGTGCTCAAAGTAAAGCAGAGGTTTGTTTGCAACAAAAAGTGATTGGGACTGAGCAGTTTTGCTAATCAAGTGAGAATGTACAACCATGAAAGGTCTCAAACTAACATGATGCGCCAACCCAGTGAGACTGTATGTAAGCTTTTGATCTCCATCCTACCTTCAGGATGTAACAGATGTAATTCTACTGGTTCCTGCGAACATAAAATCCACCTCAATGATTTTTGTGGAAAAGTGACACAACTATTCGACTTCCCATGAATGTGGCAAATGTTCTGTCATTTTTAATCTTCTCTGCTCATAAGTTTATCCGAAAATCCATACGTGAGCCCTCTCTGGAAGCAAACTGCAGTGGGAGGATTTATGTGGTTATAAACTGGGTTATACCGCTCCAGGACATTAGCTAATTAGCCACTGAGTACCTGATCTTCTCCCTGATTGCCCTTCCAGACCCATACACCGCTCTGTGGTTAATGTGTATAAGAGGTTGCTTTTTAGGTGACCTTCACTGGTTACTAAAGGGGAATGAAACTAGCAGTCTAATGAACTGATATAAATCAACCTTGCTAGCTGTGCCTAGATAAAGCGTTTTACTCTAAAATAAAAGATATTTCCAAATAAGTAAAGGTCTTTTGGTCTTCTCATTTGTGCCATATATCACCCAGAACATAAATGATTAGGTAACCAAGGAAACGCTGTAATATCTGTGTTCTAAGTAGTTCATCACGCCTGTCTGGCTTCTGTCAGTTTTAATGAAAAACAGGAGTTCAGTTTAGCCCAGAAACTTTACTTCCCAGAGGACCCGAAGGAAACAAACAGCACTGCCCTAAATCACTGGCAGACAGTCCCTGACGTGTTTTGCTGAGTCAGCATTGTCCAGAGTGTGTTGGTGTGTGTGTGCATGCGTGCACGCAAGTCCATGTGTGTGTGAAAAGAATGTGTATTTGTATTCTCATGTCAGTGTTTCTGCTAGCACCTGATTAGTGGCCAAGCATGCATGAGAGTGTGTCTATGAATATGAAATTAACTGAGCGTGCACACATGCCTCAATATCTGTGTGTGTATTTGTGTGTGTAGCTCATGAATTAAACATTTTCTCTTTGATAGAGCAAATGCATTCACCTCAAAAAGCAATTAAATACCAATAGAGTATAAGTTTAGAAAATGTCCGTGTTGAGATGGTCACAGAAGGCTGAAAAAACTACAAATGTTTTTTATGGAAATTGTTGCTTTGACAACCAAATTAAGTTCTCTGATTCAAGTATTAGCTTACTTGTGTATCTCTGTTATCACTTTCATCTATTTGTTTTAACCAGTAATCTGTCTTTCACAAGACTTGGACTGTTTGAACAGTAATGAACCACCAGCAGGTGTCTGTAGCTGCATTTCCATTACAACTGTTTGCAAAACTTTGTTATTTCGCTAATGTTGAAAAACACAATTTTGGTGTTTTTATTAAATAAGAAATATAACTCAAATTACACATGAATATTTATGTCACACCATCATCCTCCAACTACTTCCTGTCATCTTCTTCTTGACTTCCACCAATTGTAACATGAGGCTGTTGATCATGTGGCTCATGATGCAGAAAAATGTTTCCATTGCAGATTTGTGGAATAAAGCAATGTTGATACAGATGAAAAACCACATCTTCCTAGCAACAAAGCAACAAACTCTTGTCTTTATCGAAAGACAAGTTTTTTCGAAATTGATGTTTCCATTAAGCAATTTTGTATCCATAACTCCAATTTGCGCAATTTTAGAGTCAATGGAAACACAGCTAATCATCTGTTTAGTCTTCTGATGTTACTGTAGTCTCTCCGTATTTACAAAATGTATTTTGTGGTGTGTATAGCCCTGCTCTGTGCAGCGGTTTATGTTTAATACAATTTGTCATTTAGAGCAGAAGGACAAACAGACAGGAAACAGAGTTGGTACCCTGAACCCAAAAACAGCTGTTACCTCAACCGACTAGATCAGTGGTTAGTGCGGTTATGAGAGACATTTTAAACAACGCGACATTAACCTCAAATTTTTCGGATCACTTTAAGCCTTCTGAATAAGATCTATTCAGGGTTTCTGGAGAGGACGGCACATTGGATAGTCAAGCCTCTGAATTTGTTTTAAGTCCTTAATATTGATGGAAATGTGTTAGTTCCATTAGCAGATTACTTCACTTATAACGGCAAAAATGTATCAATTTAAGTAAAGTAATCTGCCAGTGGAACAAATACTTTTTCAAGGGTACTAAAGTGCTTGCACTCAAAAGTAGACCAAAATTACTTTTTAAGATTTTGTGTTTTTGCAGTGTTGGTTGTAATTCACCCAAATAGGGAAAGAAGAAAAACAATGATGAACGCCTGAGATGTGGGGAAAAACTTCATGGTGTTTTTGCTTTTTAAAAGGTTTGTCAGCTCTAGAAGAATTTATTTAACAGACAGGAAAGAGGTTTGTGAGAGAGGGGAAAGGACTTGGGCCTGTGATAGACTAAGGCCTCTGTTTGTGGGTTGCACTTTACTCTGTGCCGTTGCTGCACCCAAACTTCATAATTTACATATAAAATGCTGCGTCTAAATTATGGATGGATATATTGTCCATAAAGATCCCATCTAAACTGAATTTGAGGAAGGAATTTAAAAAATTCCTGTTTTCAGATTCTCTGTTTCCAATCTTTGCGAGATTGAGCCACACAGTTAAAGAGGCTGTTTAGGGTTGAGGGGTGAGTTTGAATGAGTCCCTTCCTATCATTTTGTGTTGAACATGTCCATTACCATGTGACTGGCTTTTTTTTGAGACCTCCGGGAAGAGACGAGGACAACAAGGAGAGAAAGAGCTGCACCTACACCTGTCAGGTGACTCCGGAGCAGATGGTGTGATCTAAATACAGCACAACACGTGCCAAAGGCAGCGGGCTGACGCTGTTAGAGTGTGTTCATGAGCTCACCGGCCTTTTGGTCTGTGTGTGTAAACGAGTGTGTGGCTGCAGTTAGAGATGAGCTCAGAGGTGGAGCTCTGCCAGCTGCCCAGTGGCAGACAACTGGCTGAAGGTTCCAGTCCTGAGGTCCAGACCCGCTGGGCCTGTGCATATGTCCACCTACTGTTAGCCGCATACCTTGCTCTGCATAACGCACTGTGAACCCGAAGGGTGGAGGAGTTTGGAAATGCAGAAGCTCCTGATCTTTCGCATTTGCATTTAAATAAAGTGGCTGCTGCTCAGAGGCTTTAAAAAAGCAACACAACCTTTGAAAATTGCAATTTTGAATTAGACCAAGTGCTGACCGTTTTAATTGGAATGCAATAGCTGTGATGGCAGAACAGCTACAGCAGGAACTGGATATTTACATACTTATACTACACACACAACAAAAAGCATTTCTTCTCACATACATTATAAATCAAACTGAACATTTTCAGTTTTTGATCAGTTAGGATGATCCCATTTTTTTCTACTGGGAGAATGATCAGAGAGTGTTAGTTACATACACTTTAAACGCATTCCTACACCAAAAATGATGATGACATAGATTTGTAGGCATTTGACATATAAACTGAGATATTTGAGTTAACTACCTACATCTGTGGATATGTTTCGAGGCATCGCCTCAAATACCCGCCCTTCCTGCACACCGTCCTTCACACGCCCCAGTCAGTCAGCTTCGCCTCTACTCTTTGCACTTCCAACAAGAGAAAGGACTCCTTCCAGTAACTGCTTAAAGGTGTCGCCATTACAGTGCATTCTGTTGCATATTTTCAAAACATTTTAGAAGTCATGCCTAAATCTATTTTCTAAAAATGATTTCAGACCACCACATCTAAAGCTGTGTTTCCATTACAAATATCTGCAAAACTTTAATATTCCATTAATGTTGGAAAACATTTTTTTGCAATTGTGGTATTTCCATTAAATAATAATAAAAAAAAAAACACAATTAAAATCACATGTGAATAAGCTTATTCACATAATTCATTAAGAAACATCCAACTGCTCAATCATGTGATAAGAAAAAAGTATTTTCAATGCAGTTTTATGTGATACACTATGGAAGAGGATTAGGGCCACTGGGAAAAAAAAACAAAAAAACAAAAAAAAAAAAACAAACAAACAAAAAAAAAAAAAACAAAGAGTTCTGACTTTAATCTCAAAAATAATATTTCTGCCTTTAATCGTTGAATTCTGAGATTAAAGTCAGAATTTTATTTTATGTTTTCTAGTGGCCCTAATCTTCTTTCGTAGATACACTAACATTGATATGGTCCAAAACTAACTCGTCCTAACACCAAAATAAATAAATAAATAAAATAAATAAATTAAAATTGCTGTTTTTATTAAGAACATTTACTTTTGTAAGTCCAATTTGCCCAATTATATGGTCAATGGCGATGCAGCTACTAATCCACTAATGTTCAATAAACATAATTTCTATTGCTGTGTTTCATTAAATAATATTGCGTGAACAAGTCTGGTAAAAAACATGCCGTGCCATCATCCTCCTACCACTTCCTGTCGTCGTTGTCTTCTTCATTTCCACCAGCAGTAATATCCAGTTGTTGATAACTTGCAATTTCATTGAAGTTTTGCAAATTACACAAACTTCAATATGGTCAATTTGTGCAATTATACGGTCAGTGGAAGCACAGCATATATATGCAACAATAAAAACCCATTCCAAAAAATAATGTTTGCAACTTTCTAAGGTGGTTTCCACCATATGTGAAGCTAACCTGCTTGAAAGCCAAAGCAGAAACTTGAAAGAACTGTATCGCTGAAGAATGGAAGACAAAAATCCGAGCTCAAATGAAGTTATATTAATGCTGCCTGTGATAGTCAACCCTCTAAAAGCTATCACCCAGTTGCAAACTGATCTTCAGAAGCATTGCCTATAATGATTCGGCTCATGTTTAAGAGCTGGGTTTCTTTCAGCTGCTGTCAAGACAACAGATGAGGAGCAAACACACAATCCCTGCTGTTAGCGTACGAAGCTCTCTTCTCGAAGTCAATCTCTGATCGCCTTTACAGTGATGTCAACATTTTCAGCAAGAACCCAGGATTCAGGTCAACTCACAGCTTCCTTTACGCTGCCTGTAAGTTAATGCTTCACAGCACCTGTCTCACTGATGAGTTTCACTCCACCAATAAAGAGGACAAAAATAACAGGACAAACATTGCATAGAAAGAAGACAGTCATTGTGAGTTTGCGCATTGTGTGGAGACACACCTGCCAGAGTTCAGTTATGTGCCAAGTCTGTTAAAGTCCTCTGTGTTTTAAATCCTTTGTAAATGTGCCATGGCTGCCGGCGTAGAGAAGCCGTGCTCTGACAGCCGGCGGCGCAGCGATACTGGTGATCAGAGGCTTACTGAAACACAGATTTTCCAAAGACGGTTTCATTCTGCGATATGAGGAGGAATTCCAAAAGCATTATGTGAAGAAAGGTTTGTATGAATGAGAAATCCGTTTGACAAAATACTGATTGGATATTGTGCTTTTGAGCACAATTATGCCACCAGCCACCAATCTGAAGCTACATCATGTTTAAATAACTGACTATTAAAATACATCACAAAAAGTTAAAAGGTACCAAATTATTTGGATTCTGGCTTCTGAAATCTAAAATGGCTCACTTTTTAGAATTATTCTGTCTTGTAGTGTTATTGTATTTTACATTTTTATAACAACTGCTAATCAGCTAACAGTGGATTTACTTTTTCGCTTAGGATTTTTGATAACTTTTAAAATGCTTAGAGCACTTAGCTTCCCCTAGTTACACTTTTCAGATAAATTCTGATTGCTGTTTTGTTAACTTTCAGTTCAGCTTTGGTTTTTAACTGTTAAGAATTATTTAAGTAGTTTGATGTTTACATTCACGCTCTTATTTGGTTTTATTTGGCAACTTAGCAGTAGCTTCCAGTACCATGATTTGTTGCATTTTATGAAACATGCTAAAATGATATAAAGTAGGTGATTGCAAGGTTTCCCCCAGAAAACTTGCTAAATCCAGTGGTTGGGTGCTAGGGCAGTCATTCATCCAGCAGCCCGTCATGATTTTGAGTTGAAAATGCTTAGAGTTGACAGGAAATTTGAAAATCTCACTTGATAATCGTGTTATTGAAAGATTGGAAGATTAACACATGAACACCAACTATAAAGCCTTAAAAAATGCAAACATTTTAAAAAAGACTTAAATAATCAATGCTTAGCTTGGTGGGGGCACAAGTAAAGCCTGGTGGCCCGCCAGGCTTATATAATACACTGGGGGAAACCCTGGTGATTGTACTGTTCATTTTGCAAAGCAGAGAAATGTGGTATTTCCTACGTTTGGTTTGTTTTATATTTAAAAAAGTAATGAGTTTGGAGGTTTCTTACTGTGGATTGAAGCGGAAATTAAACTTGAAAACTGTGACTGCCACCAAACTTAGATAAAATAAGAAGCAGAGCTCATTTTAGAAATACTCACTTAGCCTTGTGTATACACGGCCTTGAAAACAAGCAAATCTTTGATTCAGTCAATTAAACCAGAATTGAGCTCATTACCCTCTTAATTAGACTTGTTGAGGAGCTCAAAATGGAAAAATAAATTCAAGCTTGAACAAAGTTTGGCAGAGAAATAAAAATAACTGGTTCAACTAGTTCACAGATCAATCAGGAAACAGAACCAAACACTATGTCCTGTACAACATCCATGAAAAGTATTCACTCCTCTTTTTATATTCATTTGAAACTTAACATCAAAATCAAAATCATTTCTACAAAATGACATTTAAATAAAAGTATTTAACATAAAATAAGCGACTGTATAATTATTCACACCTTTTAAGGTAGCTGACTTAATTTAACAGAGGTCCCGTAAAATAACTTATTTTATGTTTCATGATTATTTTTCCCATTTGTCGTTATTTTGCAGGAATCAGTATTGATTTTAGGGTAAAGGGTTTATTTTTGATCAAAAGAGCCAAATTTTGTTGATTTGTAAAAGCAATAAAACAGGTAAAACATCCAAGGGAGTGAATACTTTTTACTGTATGATCCATAAAAGTGTTGTCTCTTAAAAAACAACCTGAGGTTTGTTAATGTGGGAGGTTAGTCTTAAATAAATAATTGCTGCATGTGTAAATCGAGTTCTTATTAAACCAAAGGAGAGCAAATCAATACAAATGTAAATTTGTTTTTGAATAAGGCAAAAAAATTTACCACCGGCTGCGCAGATCAATGCACAGAATTTGGATTAAGCTTCTTTTTTTGGTTGCTGCTTTTCTTTCATGTTTTATGCAGGCTCAACATCGGAAGAATAAAACGATGATTGTTGCTTTCCTTTCAGTCCCAAACCCAAAATGTGTCTCTCACCATTATGCACACACACTCACACACCCACACACCCACACAAACAAAACAAATAGCAGCCACACACAAGCCAGGGACATCTGTTTGTGTTGCCTTTTTAGTAATTATTCTGGACTTTTCAACCACTTAAACGTCAGGCAAACATCACTGCAGCTTAGCTTGACGAGGTAAAGGTGCATATCAATTAAGAATGAATGAACCAATCAGAGCAATGAAAAGCATGCAAGTGAAACGCCATGATTAAATCCAGACTGACGACTATAACTTGGAAGCTAAAAGCTGTTTGTGGATGTCGCCTTTACCACTTTTACTTCCTGATGAGCTCAAATTTCTTTCAGAAATAAAGAAAAATGATGGCAGATGTTTACCAAGTTGGCATGACAAACAACAGTAAAGACGAGCTTTACTTTGGCTAAAGTAAAGCTCGTCTCCCTCCCTGCTCCAGCCTTTCACATCTCTCCTTATCATATCTTCAGACGGGGGTCTTCCACAGCTTCTGTGGGAAACAGCAGGTGGAACACACAAGAGTCTACCAAGCTTCCAACAAATCACTTCAAAGATGAGCTTTTTATCTTGTAGTTGTTTTTTTTCCTTGTTGCCCCCTGTGCATTCATTCAGGGAGTAATTTCCCATTCTCCCATGAATTAGATATTCAGTGTTCAAAGTTCTGCTCTTAATAAGAAAAGGTTAAAATGCAGGAAATAGACATTATCAGCAGAACACATTCGCTGTTAATCCCAGTCTCCAGCGGGATGGAACTAACTTTATTAGCCATCCACAGGGAGCTTATTGTCTGCCACACTTCTGGAACGTGAAGTGCAAACGTATTGGCTTGTAGTCCTATGTTTGTCAAATAGGAATTTACTACAGAGTTTGGGACAACCCTCACCTTGATAGAAACTTTTGTTGTTACATAAATTAAAGAGGTAAATGTAGGTTGTCTTATTTTTTCACAGTTCTTCCATTTGGTGCTTAATCAGAGAAACTGTAATCTGAAATCTAAGGCTAACCAAGCAAACGGCTGGTGAAAAGAGTGATAGTTTGAGCTACTCAGTGGTGGGCAGTACCAGCTAAAAGGCTAGCTGTGCTAATCCCAAAGCTCTAATGGTAAACATTAGCTCTGCTAACATTAAAGTGCTATACCAACGGGTTGCTAAGCGCTGAATTAAAAAAAAAAAGAAAAACGAGATCAGAGCAAAAAACAAAAAAACAAAAAAGAGAGAGGTAAAAAATATATGAAAAAAAAGATATAGAGCAAAAGAAAAGTGCGAGAGATATACAAAAAACACACACACACACACAAAAATCAGCTACAATCTCAACACACTTTGTATATTAACAGATACTTATGCTGTGTGCAGAAAGGTCAGATTCCAGTAGAAAACCAGGAGTCTTCACACAAAGATCTTTATACAAAAAAGGCAAAATAATGTATCAGAAAAGAGCTTCTTGGGAAGTTTCAGACTGCCAAGATGAAAGTACACCCTGGATTGTTGGAACAATTTGTCTTTATTTCCCTTCAGTGTCAGCGAAATAGTCCACACTGAAAGAAGTATGCACTCTGTGCTGTTATTATCTTCCCTAAAAGCCGGGCCGAAGCTCTTAGTGTGCCTTGCTCACTGTACTTTCTTTATTTCTTATCTTCCACCTTCCCATCCCTACAGAGGTGAACCAGGTGACCCTTTTTCTAACTCTGACTTGGAGAAATGAGTCCGTCTTTGACATCTATGGTATGGACACATTCACTCTGCAGCTGTTTGGTGTGATAAAAAACGAGGGTATAAACCGTAATAATTTGGATCTTATTTACATAACGCAAGACAAACAGAAGAGGACGACGTTTGTGTTGTAGTATGTTGGCATAAAACTTTAATGTACTTTAAACCATTTAAAATGTATAGCGTTGCTTCATATATGATTATAGAAATGTTAATAGTATTTTACCCTGTAATATTTTCCATAAATAAAAGTTGATCTTGAAATATGCTGCCGTCAAAATGTAAACCCAGGAAAATTAAAAATGCAGTTATGTTATTTGACATATAAAGGCAACAATGTTTTCTAAACTAACCTGATCCTATAATCTCGAACATACATCCTGAATCCCAAATGAACTGTAATTAGTATATCTATATTATACTTCTATACTTTGATAGATCGATAGATGTGTTTACTAATTGTTTGCTACTTGCTGCAGGCTAGTCAGAAGGACTAAGAGAAACTCTTACGTGATCGCCAACTTGACCAGAAACCACTCCAAAAACAGGAAATGGACTCTGGTGGAGGACATTCTGGGTAAATACAACCAAAACAAATGCAACAGTGCAGCGCTAGCAGAAGAAATGGCTCATGGTGTTTTGCCAAAAACAAAAGAGAAATCCTACAGCCAACAAAATCTGACACCACTCCATTGTTGTTTACGGATTGCTCAGTGTCTTCTTTAGAGGTTCTCATGTTTCCTTCAGTGATTCCTGATGCAGCGCCACCACAGGCGAGGAGGGGCACAGGTTTTTGAATGGGTTTGGTTTATTTGACAGTGAAGTGCGAAAGGGAACCACACCAGCTGAAACTGGAAATAATGCTGCGATCAAACCAAGTCTACCAGACTACCAGCTAAAATGAAAGTCGTTCATGTTTGAAAACCAACCAAAACCCAATTTGACTGAACTAAAACAACCCTGCAAAGAAAAATTAGCCAAAATGCTTCCACCATGGAAACATAACTTCAATCTAAAACATGCACCAAGCATAAGTCTAGACAGGATGAAGAGCAAAAATCTACCCAGTGGAGACATTTCTTTCTTTCCTGTTTGCAAGTTTGGAGGTTCATAAAAAGAATCTTCACATAAGCCGACAGCTGTTTTAAGATATTAGAAGTTTGCTATATAACCAACTCCATCTGGAATAGTTGCTGGCCCTTAGTTTCAGCCTTGGGGAAATAACCTAGATTTGCACCATAAGAAAAGAGTTATGTATTGCAGGTGATATATTAACTGTTTAGTAGCTTTCAGCAAAACCTACATTTATATAAAATGCAGGAATATCACAGCATCAAGACATATAATCCAAAGACACTGTACTGTAAAGTAAGAGTCATGTTTAACAGTCATGTTTTTTTGTTGTTTTTTTTTTTGCTTATGTAAAGTATATTTTATAGCAAAAGTATCACTATGGATTCAACTGATTCAGGAATGATGGGACTTTAATTCCAGATATCCATTATGCTGCTAACCTACACAGAATCCCCACCATGTTGTCTTTGGAAGGTTAATGTGTAGATCTTTTATACGCTGACACACCCACTGTATATGGTGTCTCATCAACTATGGATGACACACTTTGGAACATCTACTTTACACAGTGATGAGCTCTGAATAATGCATGAGGGCTTCTTTCCTCCATGTGTGATGTTGATGAAGTATGGCAAACGTGATGTGTGGTTTACTAAAGTATGCGACATCTTGGTGAAATCACCCACAACCAGTCAAAAGCGTGAAAGTCAGATGGAAAACATTTTTTAATCTAATGGAAAACAAAGTTCAGTTGGATGCTGTCAAATAGAGATGTCTTAATAACAGCAGAAATTTTGTTGGGATTCAGACAAAAACAAAGTGGTTGATATGTTGCAGAACACAAGGCTGCACAGTCAGAGGAGGCCGAGCGAAATAACGATGAAACAGAATCCATTTGTCCACTTAACTGTTGTATGAATTTGTTTTCTGGATGATTTTATCTTTTGGAAGGTCAAAATCACAGAATCTACACATAACCAATCACCACTTATGAAACGAACAACTGTTACATTTTCTCAAATGCCATCAAAGTCATCAAGAATCCTTATTAAATATTGGGATGAAGACTAGTATTAATCATAGTTTTGGTTATTGATAAAGGTAGCTTTGAACTTTTTTCTATCTTTCCTTTTTAGCCTCGATTTAAAGGAACTCAACGTTTCAGCAGTTTTATAGTTTTCTATAAGTTTGTTCCAAAGTCATAACAGTTAACAAGAACTAACAAAATAACAAAAACCCACAATTGTCAAAACAGTTTTGTAGAATTAAAAATAAAAACTGTTATTAATGGGGATTGTACTAGTTTCAGTGGCACATTATTTCACCAAGACATTTTTCCACATTATTTAGTGAAATAATTTGTCAGTGGAACTTGTACTTTTTAAAAAATCAATATTCAAGCATTATTGACTTAAACAAGCTCAAGTCTCTCGTAAGTTAGTTTTCTTATTTCAAGTCTACTAAGATACTTACATGAGAAACTAGACCAAAAATACTATGTCTTACTTTTGAGTTCTTTTTTTTAATTGTATTTTAATTTTTGTGTGTTGTACCCTGCTTTGTTCGTTTTTCAATAAAAAAATAAGGCGATTTTCAGCCTGATTTGAAGTACTTGTATCCACAGGGACCTCTCCTGGTCATCTGTTAATCATTATATCGTTTAAATAAAATGAGCTCTTAAAATAGTTTTTCTAAGCAACAAACAAAACAAAAGCCCATTCATACTGCTGGTTTCCTGACAACAGGAGGTTTCGCCACCGTCCTGTTTTTGTTTATTTTCCCGAGCAGGTATGAGCACAAATGCGTATTTGTCCGTGTGTGTAATTTGGCGTGAGCATATTTCTATAGCGACATGCTGTCACCTTCCGGAGCCCAGGTGGCCGGGGTCACACGCGTGCCGTATGCAGGCGAGCTGATGTAGAGCGTCCATCTGGTCTCTTCATACACTGTGTGTCTAAAAGTGACCTTGTGTGTTTCCAGGGCTAGCGATGGAAAGAGGTGGCTGAGCGCGGCTGGTGGAAACAGATTTTTACATTCGTTCATTTCCTTTCTGCAGCGGCTTTGTCCTGCCTGGGGTCACAGAGAGAAGGAGCCGGAGTCCATCCCAGTAATAGCTGGATGTAAAAATAGAGCTTCTGCAACAAGAATCTTTTGAACAAGATTCACACCATTTTCATTTCTGTATTAAGCCAACTTTACTATCAGTAAGAGTTCAGCTATTGTGCGAAGGCCTCTGAAGTTTGTTAGATACATATTTTAAAAATGTAATCAATAATTGTTATGAAAATCTAATCTCTTTTTTAATAACTATAAAATATAAGCTAAAATAATATATTGAAATGTTATTTGACATGATGCTCATATTTCTGATTGGCTCCTATCAAGAGGCCTTGCTCCTCTAACTAGTGTAGCATGGCTAAAAGTCAAAACGTAAGAGGCACCACTTATGCTAACCTAATGTAATAATCAATTCAAAAAGACGTCCAGACACAGAGATCCGTTCCACAAACCTTCAAACAAATCTATTTTCATGTTTTGAGCTGGAGCGAGGTCATCTTGTAACATCTCAGTGTTTTTGCTTGTTTTGTGTAGGTCGCCTTCAGGAAAGTCTGATTACATAAGAACAGGCTTCTCGGTGCCAAAGCACTGTTATGTTATCAGGCGGTTTCACAGGATTCCTCAGTCCATCTGCCTCTCTTCAAGCTTCTCAATCCAAACAAGCTTTTTAGAAAAGGAAGCAAAAGTTGGAAGAGCGTGATTGCTCCTGTACACTTGTACGAAACACTAAGCCACATTCTTCTCTCCTGCTAATCTTGCTGCTTTTATTTTTATTAAAAAAGAAAGAGCATGACATTTGCCCTCAGGTATTAAATCATGCAAGAGGATGAAAGTTTAACAAAGGTTTATTCAGGTTGCCTTTTTCATATGTGCTTGTTAAATTTAGACACAAGAATTATCTCACACTCTCACTTTTCACTTTCTTTTTCATTTTACCCCGGCTGTCATTTCCTGATTTTTTTTTTTCCATCTATGCCAATTTCAACTTGTCAGATATGTTCACATGTTTCGAGAACCAATTACTGTTGTGATGCTCGCGCTTTCTGTGAATGTGGGAACTTTTCTGCCATCTTTTTTTATTTCACAGCCGTCTTCCTCCTCTGACTTTTTTGTCTGTTGATTTCAAAAACACTCTTCATTTTTTGTCACCGTTAACTTTTTGCCTGAAGCTTGCTATGAAAAGCACGTATTACACAGGCACTCTGTGGCCTTCTGGCTGGTAGCCTTGTAGAGATTTTTTGTTTCCTGACCAACTTCTATTTCAAACAGGAAAACAAATTGTGTGAGGGTAAAGGTTAAGTGGATAAAAATGACCTTAACCTTGTTGCTCTTTAATAATAATGACTACCCAGAACCCCCAGCAGGTCTATGGCCCCAATGAAAGTATCTGAGACTTTTATGAGAAATGGACCTGCAGTACAAGTGCATTCTAATGAATTAGATCATTGAAAAGTTTTTGAAGAGTGAATTAATATTTTATCAAATCATAACACACCAAGTCATAAATTATTTCTGCAAATTTTTATGACTATGGCTTTTAACTAATTGATATTTCCTCAAAAAAATTGTGTTAAATAAGGCCAGTGATGGTCACCACTAAAGTTAGCTCTACTAACCCTAAAGTACTAATCAGAAATTGTGTGTCCATATCAGGTACTGGTTCAGTGTTGTGTTGTGTTGTAGAAGTTAGCATGAGGTTCAACATGTCTCCACAGTCTTCTGTCATATAGAAACTAACCTCTGCTCCATAAGTATTGAACCTCCTTCACTGGGATCTGTCATCAGCTGAGCTTCTTCCAGAAGGTTCCGGTCTGCAGAGTGCTGTAGTCTGTCTTGGCTGTAGTCTGCTCCCTTGCCTCCATCTCTGCACTCCCAGCAGTGGGATGCCTTGCTTGAGGGTGTGGGTGGAGTTAGAGATCACTGCTGGTTCCTCTGTCCAACCCTTCCAACTCCTTCTCCTCAGTGGTTCCCAGCCGTTAGCTTGACTTTCACTTGGATCCTGTGTACCTTGAGTCAACTGTTCCACTATGTTTAAACTTTCTCCTGTCTGCTGTAGTGGAGGCGTTTTTACTCTGCTGGCATAAGGTAGTGGTCAAGTTCTGAATGTGTGGTTCTCTTTGCCACAGCAGTTACACTTCGTAGGGCAAGGGCCTTCTTAAGGTCAAATGTTTATTGCTTTTTCAGTTTTTTGGCATTCTGCATGTTTATCTCTAATGGAGTCAGGAGGGTGCTGGTGGCCTTCTCCAGAGGTCAACGGGTGACAAGTTGGGTCACCCAGTCTGTCACAGAACTGTAAGCCATAGTTATCAACTGAAATAAAGACTTAAATCAAAACCCTGCCAGTGTAATGAGTTTATATGGGTTTTAACTCTTTGAATTGATGGAACCTGTGCTTGCCAAGTTCAAGTTGCCCCTGATGACAGGGGTTTGTTGGAATAAAATTACATACACTTTGTCCACAACATGACAATAATTACCTGTTAAAGTTTGTAAAAATGATATAATATTCTACTAAAGTCTCACAGCATGTTCAGACTGTAGCATTTCACAAACAGCAGTTTTTCTGTTGGCCAGTGTCCAACTAATGGTCCATTATAATATGTTATAAAGAACCATGAAACTAGTCCTGCTGTTCTTGCTTTTTTATTGTCAAGGAGTTAATGAAACGCACGCCGATACTTAAAAAAAAAAATCCCTCATGACTTTGGTAATACAGGAACACAGGTATAAGTGGCTGTGTTTACATGGGCAAAAATAAGTCACAACTTCTCTATGCAAACATTAAATTTATGGTGTTTGCATCAGTTTTATAGAGGAAATATGCGTTACACTGTGTAGTCTAAGCAATAAAGCACCGTCTAGGGGTTTTGTGATACATCCAGCTGATATGATATGAGTTTACGAAAACAGAATAAGGTTTCAGCAATAATTTTCAGAAAATGAATAACCCCATACAACATACAAGAATTTTGAGAAAACATTTCACAAACTGTGTTGTACAGCTACTGAAATCAGTGAAGAATGTGTGTGGAAATGGTGGGACTGACAGATGGAGGGAGGCTGGTGATGACAGGGGTCTCTTTGACAAACTGGCCTGTATGGATTATGTGTGGTCATGGCTACTAATTAATGCTGATCCAAAATTCTCAACAACCTGCCAATAAATACATGAACATTTAGCTATACTATAACTAAAACACATACAGACATACTTGTAACCTGCACTTATTCTAATAATTCATTTAAATGTACCAACAAAATATGGTTTATTTCCCACTTCCACTGCTTGGGTTGATATAAGTTTTAGTAGTTAAAGGAACAACTTGTCCAAATCCCTTTAGGCTTGCTTTGTGATAAACATTTAATAGCATCTCTGCACTGTCAGCTGCAGTTGGTTGTTTTTGCACAGGAGCTCAGAAGTGTTAAGAGTTGAAGAATCCATAATAAACCTCTTTTCTGGCAGGCACATCTTCTCGCCATCCCACTCTCCTTCCAGTATCGGTGTTAATTGCTTTCCACATTGATTGGAAACAGAGTGGTGTATGAACACTTTAAAATTAAACATGCTTAACAGGACTGCTTGTTCTTTATATCGTGTTGTATTGAAAATTTACTGGATGGATGGTTCCAGTAATTTAAATAAGAGAAGTACAGAGATATGGAGAGTTCTGTTTTAAACTGTATTGTGAATTACAAATTACCAAACAAAATGGTAATTGCACTTTAGATTAAATATGGCAAGATTAAAGTAACGCAATACTTATACTGCTTTATGAGCTAGGATTTTTTTTTTTTTTACTTTTCTTCATGTTCTAACAAAGACATTTTAATTTATGACTGGAATTACTTTGACCATCTCTAGTTTAATATTCATAAAACCTTTATGAAAAAAACCTTGCATTAGGAGAACTGTTGAGCTGAGAAAAACTGCAACACCGGACAAACAGACTGCACTCTTCTACACTGGTTGCACATTTACCAGTCTATTTGGTAAAAACAAAAAATGANGTTCAACTTAAATTCTGGGTTAGAGTCCCTAGTTGACGTCGTTCAACTTAAATTCCGGGTTAGAGTCCCTGGACCTAAAATGCTGTCTTTGTATGAATGAGTGAATGACTGGTGTAGAATCTACTGAGGATTTAAAACTCGTTCTGTCCTCGGCATTAGATGCCTAAGTGAAAGACCGGACTGAGAAATAGTCTCAGCCTAGAAGCCTGTCTTTCAGGGGACAATCGGGGCTCACAGTATAGCAATCCTCTGTTGAGAGAACACACATAACCTTTTAAAGCCTTTTTTTGTGAAAATCAACACAGAGTACTAGAGCAATATGGGAAATAAACAAGGAAAGGGTTATAAACCACAAGGAGATGAAAAATACATGGTTTCAAAACACCCTAATAGTTTGGAATTCAGAGAAAAATGGATAAAAAAAATACGAAATAAAGATGGAGCTTACAGTTCCCCCATGGGAAGAATTAGTTATTCTTTTAAGCACAAAAACAACTTATGCCAAAGGAAAAAAGAAAATTAAACTAGAAAAAGAAAAACAATGTGCAGAGACATGGTTGACAGAAGCAAAACTTAGAAGAGAACAGAAGGCAAAGAAAAATGATCGAAAGGCAAAATCCCTTTTTGTCAGACCAGAGGATAACGAGACACAACCATGTGCCCCTCCTCCTTATGACATTCCTCTTGGTGCTGCGGGAGGAGCTCCAATTCGTTCTCCTCCCCCGCAGCCAGATGTATCATTAGCTCAACCTGGTCCCTATGCAGAGGCAGCAGACCTTTTAGACGACCTGGCTGAACAGGAGGAAGAGTCCAAGCCACAAAAACCCACTAAAATGGTCCTTCGCAGTACAGTAAAACATTTAAAACAGGAAAGACAACCAGTTCCTGACCTTCCTAGTGATTCTGAGGATGTAATGAATGCTTGTCCAATGGTCCAAGTTGCAAATCCTAGAGCAGGAGTACAAGGTGCTCCTGAACATGTGTATGTCTTTAGACCATGGACATTGGAAGAAGCTAGACAAGCAGTAGCAGGTGTAGCAAATGTAGAAGAAGATGTGGATGGTTTTATAGTAGATATGGAAGGATTGATTTCTTCCTATAGATTAAATGGACTTGAGCTGGGAGAAGCACTTCATTGTGCTTTAGGAAAACATTGGGGGAGAGTGAGAGGTTCATACACAGGAAGAGATGGCACTGGTGTAAAATTAGATTACGAAGCGGACTTGACAGGGAATGGGGGGTTGGCTACTCAATGGAAAGGTGTGTGTGAAAGACTTAGAGTTGTTTTCAGACAAAGAGCAAATTATGACAAATTGATTGCAGTAAAACAAAAACCTGAAGAATCAGTTGATGATTTTAGAGTCAGATTTGAAAAACAATTCAAAATTTATAGTGGCATCCCCTATAATGAAAACGCAGAGGGTGCTTATCAACAACAATTGAAAACTGCACTTCTGAATGCAATACTCCCACAACTCTCACAGTGGGTAAAGAAACACTGTGTGGGTTATGAAACAAAATCAGTCACGGATATAATGGCATGGTCGAGACATGCTGAACAAATAGTAAAGAAAAAAACACCAAAGTCAGACACTTTTTTCCAAACTGATTTTAATGATTCAGACATTTATTTTCAAGGAGGAAACTCCAGAGGAAGAGGTCGAGGAAGAGGAAAGTTTAATCCTTCTTCCCAAACTAGACCCTTTGACAATCCTGATACATGTTGGATTTGTGGAAAGTCAGATCACTGGAGCAGAGAATGTCCACAATATTCAGGCCCTCTTATAGGAAGGGGTAGGGGCGTGGTAGAGGACGCCCACGGTTCCAGCAATCACAAAATGACTCGTTTTCTGCATGACTAGATCAGCAGGAAATGACACTGAAGACCCTACTGAGACAATTGATATTTGCTCAGCTTGGGAGTTTTTGAATGCTCTAAGAGAAAAACCTTACATTGTGTTAAATGTAGGTGGAGCAGATGTTTAATTTTTATGTGACACAGGAGCCTGTAAAACAGTGCTCAAGGACAAAATAAAAGCAGCCCAACCATCTAGAAACTCTATTTGGGTACATTCTGCTGATGGTCAAGTCAATAGAGAATCAATTTCAAAACCACTTCCCTTTACTGATCCAGTGTCTGGTCACAGCGTACATGCTTCTGTTGTATTGTCTCCTAAATGCCCCATAAACCTGTTGGGCAGAGACTTGATGACTAAACTTGGAATAGGAGTAGCACCAACTCCTGATGGAATGCAAGCGTACAGAATTAATAACGCTGTGCTATTTTCAAAGGACATTCTATTCTGTGCCTACACACTGAATGCTAAAGGGAACTGGAACACAGTTAAAAACCTAGTTCAGGAAGCTCAGGCTCCCCTGACTAAAAACTATTCTTTGATGCCAAGTCAAGACCTCCATGTGACCATGGCAATCAATCCTGATGAGGATTATATTCACAAATTTCTAACAGTTTCAACAGTTGACATTGCAACAGATTATCTGTACACTGATAAAGTAAGTTTTTCAGCTTATACAGTAATCCTACCCCATCAGGTTGATGACATGTTCAGAGGTCCAATTCCACATATTTCGGTCTGTAAAATAGAAAACGATCCCTGGAAACACTCAGGCCCTAGGCTACAAAATGCTAAATTCTGTTTAGATTTCCAAGATAACTCAGATGGATGGCAGTTCAGCCCACATTGCCACCTTTGGAGAATACCGTGTCCCTTCGTGTTGGCAGTAAAAGCTTTTGTTCTTCCCCTGCAAACCTGATCAATACTTCTTTCTCAGGAGGACGAACATTACCTTTCTGTTCTGCCCTCCGCTCTCTGGTCAACAGGACCTTCAGGAAGACCATGGCCTGAATGTTTGGATTTGGTGAAATTGTATATGAGAATAACGTCCAACAATGGATTAACACCTTTTGAAATCATTCATGGCAGATCATACAGATTACCTCTTTTCGGAAAAGATTTGGAAAAAGCTGATGAAGAACAAACATTGGCTGATTACATGATAAAAATGTTAAAAGACAAAGAACTGTCAAAAGCAAATTTACTGCCTTCTGATTCTCTTCCTTCACAGGAGGACCCACAAATCAAACCAGGAGACTGGGTCTACATAAAGGTCATCAAAAGAAAGAACTGGGCCAGTCCTCGATGGGAAGGACCCTATCAAGTTCTGTTGACAACACCAACAGCTGTTAAAATCGCAGAAAGACCCTCCTGGATTCACATGAGCCACTGTAAGCTGCAGAGAGTGCTAGAGCCCTAAGGGTGAGATCAAAGTCCAAAGTCTGATTACAAAGGGGTTACACTGTATAGAGGTGTTTCGTCTCAACTTCAGTGAAGAAAGGACTCTCACCCCTTAGAACAGGTGCCTCTGGTGTCTCTGTAACCTAGCAACAATGGGAGCCTTCATTGGGTGGGTTCTTTTGTGCTGTGGTCTTTGTGTGCTACACTCTACAGCTCCACCATGATGACATCACTACTTGGCTGCAAAACCTAGATGAACACCACGATGGCGGTGGTAACCTGTGGGTAGCCTACCTACATTACCTGGCACAAAATTCCACCAGCGAGACAGGGTGCTACGCTTGTTCCAGACTTCCGCTCAGCTCACACCAGCCCACTCTGATCTATGAACCAATGACGGCAGAAGAGGCGGAATGTTTCCAGAGGCGATCTTTAGGGGGTAAGAACACTGCCCTCAGATACTCATCCCATAACCCCTCTGGTGTCATTGAAGTTCACTCCACCCAGTGTGACGACTTCCCTGCGGCCCTGACGTGGGAGGGAAATGCATCTCCCCGTACTTTCTGGACTGAACGCCGACCAGATATGAAACATCCTTGCTGCTGGACTCAAGGATCGGTTGTTAGCGGTACAAAACTCGGTAACACCTCCTCCTGCAGCAATACCTTCCTGATGTCACGTATCAGTCCGAGCCATATCGCCATACCTCAATTCTCAACTCCTGGAGCAATGTGGCTCTGTGGTCATAAACTTTATGACTTTCTACCAGGCGAATTTCAAGGTCGCTGTGCACCTGTGTGGGTGTCAGACGGCACCACTATCATCAGCCGCCGACCAGCCGCAATATCTTCTGCAAAACAGAAGCGTGAGGTATTGGACTTTAAACCTCATGACTCAGTCTGGGGGACTGATGTTCCTCCGGAACACACACATTGGACTGATGGAGAAAAGGTTGCACTTGCCTTGTTTCTTGCTCAGAAACTTGAACAAAACACATAGCTGTAACTCTTTATGATGTATTTCACTTAAAGTTTTGTAAAGCAAAAGCGGTGTAATACTGATGTATGATTTACAGTTTTGTTGTTTCCTCAGAAGCTGTTTTGAAGTTTGTGTCTAAGTCTTTGTTTTACTTTACAATTTATTACTTACGGGTGCTCTTGATCTTCCGTTACTTGATATTGGGAAATAAAATGTTAAACAGGGGGGAATGTTGGGTTAAACTAATCATTGTTTTATCATTTTATTTGGTTAAACTAATCATTGTTTTGTCATTTTATTTGGTTAAACTAATCATTGTTTTGTCNACGCACACTTTGGACTTTTATATTTCTTTAGAAATTGTCTAGTTCTTTCTTATTTTTTGGTGTTGCTGTAAAATGTGTTGTACCTAATAATTTTATGCATAGTAGCTTTCGTAATGCAAAGTGTTCTGATTTCACCTCTTGGTTTTCCTCATGTGTCCTGTTTCTATTTCATTCTACTGTTTGCTGTGTTCTAGGTGTGTGTGCTGTGTTTTGATTATGTTTGTGTCTCTTCCTGTGATTCCATGTGTTTGCTACAGGTCCAATCTGCCCAATTACTGCCACAGCTCCTCTTCTGGTTGGCCTGTCTCTGGCTGCTCGCGTACAGCGGGAGACCCCCGGGGCAGCACCGCTGGTAATTTCACCTCAGGAAGCAGGGAAATGCATGCACACACAATGACAGCCGCGAACACAAACAGAGTGACCCCCAGCTTCAATGACAGGTTGTCTAATTTCATCTCAAGAAGTGATCATTAAGCCGGAAAAGTTGTGCCGACATCAAATATGCGTCCATATTTGTGCACAAAGCCGATGGCAAAGAAGCTGCATCAGAGATCTAAACACCACGCTCTAAAAATGGGTGAATATAAAATTAGACCTTTAGGTTTCTTTTAATAAGCATTTTGCTTTTTACAGCAAACCATATTTTCACTGGTGGTAAAGAGAAAGGACACTATGTTTTAAATCAAGTGTTTTTGCACATTAGGGCATTATTAAAATTGACCTGCACATTTCTTATTTTTTAAAACAAAGCTGAAGGTATAATGGAAATGATGCCTCTGAAAGAAATTGTAATTAAATAGATCCCAGTAGCATGAAGAAACACCTTAAAAGAGGAAGTTATTAGGTGTTAACAGCTAAATAAGCTCCTCCTATTCAGGCTAAGCTCCACCTACTTACTCTGAGCCTTGAAGCTTTAGTCGTCAGTCGAGCTCATGCCTCTGAAAGCAGCAAAGTTACTGTATGTTTGATTTATGCAGCATTTTTATAACAACTTAAGGTAATATAGCTACTTATTTGTTCTATAAAATGTCTGGAAAATTCACAATACCCCATTTAACAATTATGAGGTTTGTGTTCAAAACAGTGCAGCATATTATGGCCAAACAGATGTTTTTGGTTAATTCAGATGAAATTTTGTAAACCCAAGTAATGTTTTTTTTTGTTTTTTTTTTGTTTTTTTAGAAAAAACATCCCTCTAAGAAGTTTTCTAAGCAATGCTTGTTATGTGTTTTTCTGTACACCCATTTGTGAACTGTAACGTTTAACCCAGAGGTTCCCAAACTGTGGGGCGTCACCTTCCTTTGACGTGTGTGTGTGGAAATGCAAGTAATATTAGAAGTTAAGGATATTGTTTATTTAGCAGAGTATTTAAGTTTTTACCCTTAATTGATACCATGCTTCGTTCACGTGTGCACTTAATAAGAGCTACACAATGTGGGTTTTTCGTGTTGTGTATTTATTTAGAAACGGGATGTTTGTAACCTTAACATTGCAGTTATTTAGTAAGTGTGATGTAACTTTAGTCATTTTATTTAGACATTATGCAGACACTGATGCTGTATTATTATTTATCTTTTCTAGAACCACACAGTTACGTCAAATTAAGAAACAAACAGCAAGTGCAAGTTAAACCCACTGGAGCACCACTCTGCCTTTCTTTGGAGTTCTAACCGGACTCACCACCGTTTATTTACAATAAAAATGTGGATATTCTATGATGTAGAAAAGTTGTAAATTTGCATAACAAAATTACAGTTTTCCATGACTAAAGGCATACATTTACAATATTTAAACCAGGATATTCTGTAATTTTCTAATGTTAAACATTTGCAACAAAACATGTCCAAATCCCTCTAAAATTGATGTGATACATTTAGGGGAAGCACATGTGGATCTTTTCCCATGTTAAGAGTGAAAAAGCAATCAATGCTTTTTCCACACAAAATCCTTCCATTTTGATTTTACTAATCAGTATGGCAACTGTTACATTTTTGTGACCTTGTAGTTATATTTAGATATGTAAAGTCTAATAACTGAAGAGGGTGTTCCTTCAAATTAATGACAGAAAGGACAAAAGTTTTCTCAAAGGAAATAAATATTTTTGATATTTGACATCTTTGTATCAGATGTAGTGCACAACCTGACCTGAGTCATATTTTTTAAAGTTGGAATAAATCTGGGTGTTTTGCTTGTGAGATTTCAATGAATAATCATGATTTTACTTTAAACATTTTTCAAAAATAAAAATCCAAAATGTGTGGCATGCATGTGCTGTCAATTCAATAAAACAAACTAGCTAATTAGATTAAAGGGATAGAAACAAGGACTGATGAGGAAAATCATTAACCAACACCAAGATTCTTCCAAGGTGAGGATGTTTTCTTATTTTAAAGATGCTGAAATAACACACATACTGTATGAGCACACATATGCTCGTGTACGCTCATGAAGTTGTTCTCCACACACAAGAAATGCCTTAAATGTCTGCAGCACAGAGCCTTGAGTTACATGTAAAATGTCACAGAGAGCCTTTTCACAATTTTGTTGGCTGTACTTTTTCAGTCCCTTTGCTTCTGCCCATTTGAGCTCCTTCCAAGCTGCTTGTTTTTTGGGGGGGGAGGGAGAAGAAACCGGGTTTGTTGTGTCATCGTAACCGTTTTTCCCATCATTAACTGGGAATTATTCTTCTCCCTTTTGTTGATGTTTTTGCTCAGAGGTACAGCTGAAGTTACTGAGTCCACACCGAAGACATCCAGCTTTCACTGCCAGTGAACACTGTTTTCAGCCATGACTGGTTTGAGGCAGGAACAAATGTTTAAACTACCATCCCTTGCTTTACTGGCAGAGGAACTCTTCCTCCCCCTCACCCCCCCACCCCACACATGAACTGAAGATCCACCCAAGTGATTTTGACAGGAAGTAGCAAATGAAAAACGCTTCACAACCTGCTCAAGCGACTCTTTCCTTTTGAGTAGGTCTCGCATTAAACATTAGGAGGAAAAGGCTAAATCCTCAGGCTCTGAGCACAGACTATACTGGCTGGATTCCACAATTATCAACTGGTTCATTTCTTTAATTTGAAAGAAATGGAAACCATTTTTCATTTTTATTATAAACATCATATATAATAAATCCCATTAGTTTGGTTCCCCAGTGCTCCATCCTAAAGATCATTTGTCAGAAGCAATTTGAATTGGTGTACTCTGTCTTATTCTCCCTAATGGCAAAAACTAATCTGTCAAAGAGGGCGGCCCTCCCTAAAAAACTGTCAGAGAATGCAAGTGAGAATTAGGAGGAAAAACAGATTTTTATCAGATTAGTTTCATATTTAGCATCTTTATACATCTCCACAAGTCAGTCATAAGAGAAAAGTGAGACATTGACTACTTTGCTTCTATGAGCTCACCAGCCCAGACCTGTTGGGGCACTGGGTTCTCTAAACTGGTGCCCTCTATAGGACCTAGTCAGATATGTCTCTACCTGAATTCTGCGGTCATTCCTTTTTGCAGAAGTAGTTCAACCGCAGTCAGATTGGATGGAGAGTTTCCAGAAACTCTAAGGTGTTGCCACAGATTATCAATTGGATTTTAGGGTTAAAAAAAAGTTTGGTTTCTGTCAAACTAATTAAAATCTTGTAGAAGTTAATCTTTTCTGAACTCATCAAGTCTAGTAACAGAATTTTAACTGTGTTGCTTTCTTTCTGCTTTATCTACCTGCAGTTGAAGTACTTTAGCATTCATTTGAAAAATATAATGTACACAAAGAATAAGTTTTGCATGTGTACCATTTTATTTATTAACCACACACACACACACACACACACATAGACAATCTGGAAGTCTTTTGAAACGTACAATGCCACAAAGTCGCCTCTCAGCTCTATGTCCAATCAGTTGTCACAACAACCTTCTGACAGCATCAACACTCCAGGAGGCCTATCCCATGCCAGAAATATTCATGGACAGGCCAGCCGCAGACTCAGTGACAAATCCCTGCATCACCCAATTAAGCAGAACAAGAGAGAATGTGCCAGAAACAAGTGGACAGAGCAAAGCAATCATGCCAGGATTAAGACCAGCGCAAGAAACCAAACTCAAATGGAAATCAAGGCAACTAGAACAAGAAAGTAACTAAATTATTACTGAAACTATGGACTCAACTCCTTGTATTAATTCCATTTTTTATCCATTTTTTATCCAATAGATGTGTTTAATAAAGAATAATCACACTGATAGGTAAGAATTTAGACAAAATATTTAAGGTCATGGTGTGGAAAGAAAAGGAGCAGTACGCATCACTGGCATTAAAGTGGTAACATTTTAAAACCATATTTGGTCATCTATGGGTCTTCACTGGCCTTCACTTCACCAGTAAGGCAGAGTGAAAGCCAGCTACCCAGATATCCAGACTGATTGTACCGCATAAAAAATAACTTCTGTCTTTTCCATGCCTGTAGAAAAAGTTTTTATTGAGAAAGAAGTCATTTCAATTTTTATGACAACAGCACAGGGTGTCAAGTAATATGGTACGGTAAGTAAACAGAGTTTTCATTGGTAAGTTTTAGACACGAGTCATTTACTGGTATCAATGTGTGCCACAAAAAATTCCCATCATGCCATTTGTGTGCTACAAAAACCTTAAAACCATAACAGCAGGAAATGTTCAGGTGTCATCCAAGTTTTCTCCAGACGTTTGGAACTTTCCTGCTTTTTGGTGCTGTCAAGTTTACCAAGAACCACTGAAGGAAACAACATGAAATCCTCTGAAGAAGACACTGAAAGCAACTTCCTTCTTCATGAAATGTAAACGGAAATAGAGTGGCATCAGATCTTAGAAGTTTTAGGATTTCTCTTTTGTCTATGGAAAAAGAGACAATTCTCCCACCAATACATTGGTTTTATTTGTATTTACCCAGAATGCCCTGCGTTATAGTCCACTTCCTACTTTTGGAGCGGTCTCCGGTCCACTTGGCATTCACATATGCATTAAAACTGCACCAGACTTCACTTGAACCAAACCGAGGCAGAGGTTTGGTGATGGACTGGCGTTCACATCAGAGTTTGATTACAGCTGAACTCTAATCGAAGAGATCCCCAAAGTTCAGTTCATTTCCCAAACAAATCAAATTTTCTAGGCTAAACAAACCAGAGTTTGACTAAAGCGGATTAAACAGGACAGGTGTGAATTCACTCAAAATATATTTTGGAAATAATATGCAAAAAGGATGCAATCCCGTGTTCTTTCTTGCAACCTAAAATGAAGTTCTTCAGCTCTACATCCAATCTATATCACAACAACACCAACTTTTATCAAAATTGTTTTGGAGTAATTCAGTTTCTTGGTGACAGAATAAGACACAAAAAACATACTTTGCCTATAGTGCTCTGCCTTTGATGACAACTAGATCTATGCTCAGTACATACTTGTGTAATAACACCGGAAAAACCCTCTTACATCTCTGCATCTGAGCAATACTATGTTCAAACATTCATGTCAAAGATAAAAATAGACGCCGTAGCAGCTTTGGCATTTGTGTCCTAATTCTGAAAATAGTGCATCTTCTAGGCTTCCTGTTTTTTACTGGGGGTTTTTTTGTCCTCAGTGGCACCCAAGAACACACAGCAAATTGGCTCAGGCCCAAACCGTCATACACAGACAAGGCCAGGCCACTTCTCCAACACATCTGAAAAGGCAGGTCCTTTCAAAGAAAAAAAAAAAGCTTTCATCCTCTACTGATTTCCCACCTTTTGTTTGCTGGATTTGACAACATTAAGATAGTATCAGTTGTCTCATCCTGCTCCCTCTAGACTCATCATTATTCAGCAGTCAAAGCTGGATATTCCGTCAGTAATGGGCCCAAATGTCCCCCGGGGGTTTGGCTCATCAAAGCAAAAGCAATAAACTTTCAAGTTTAGAACTTTGGCAATTTTCTACTTGTTTCTGTAAAATGATTCATGCATATTCTGATTGAGAAACACAACTAATCTTTTTTTGTCTGTTTTTGCATATTTGGAAAACAGATTGCACTTTAAATATCCCACTGAATTATTTTAGATAAAAAGTACCCAAAGATAAAGACAGAAAGTTAAAGGAAAGTTGGCTTGGGTTAAGAACAAACTAATGTGGTGTAAGTGATTGTGAATGCAAAACAGATGGGTAGCCATTGGATCAGTTAACTAGTTTCAAAGCCAAAACGGACAGCCACAAACACCGACTCACTCACATGTAAATGCTTATGAATGCACGCATGCACGAGCTGAAGCAGTGCAACCCTCAGTGGTGGCCCCGGGGTCTGGCTTCACAAAATGCCATCACAAATTGAGATTGCTAACAGTTTACGCCACACTGACATTTTCCAGCTGGCTGCCCACAAAGGTCAGGCTGAGCTCCTGAAGGCAAAAATGGAGGAAGATGCTCGAGTTGCTGTGGTCGTCACTGAAATTTGGCAGCCTCCACGCAAAACTAGCAGTACGTTATTAACTCAGAGTGTGGACTCCTCAGGAATCTGTGTTCTGGGCTGAAAGTGAAGCCATTGGCAGCGTTTACGCCGGTTGAGTGCCAAATGAAATAGGTGCTGTTGGGCACAGAAGTAGCCGTCCAAGTAAATATTGGCCTCTCTGTTCACTTTTGCTTTTAACAATAGTATGATGGCCTGTGTGAAAGAGACTTAGATTGTGTTCATTCAATGTTGCTTTTCATCTATTTACATATTCACTTTTCAACTTCCTCACCTGAATGGTTTAAAAAGGCAACACCAGAAAGAAGAGTCCCTATAGAAATATAAATCCGTAAGTTACTTCACACACATTTTTTACATGTTTTCTTCCTGCAGAACTTGTGTAATTATTAAATCACGAACATGTGCATGAGATATGATTTTCCAAACAGGAAGTGGCACATCATAATTTATGCACATCCAGACAACAAAAACACGAGTTGTGCCGTGATTATGCGTCGCGGATAATTTCCTTCCCACGCACTGTTAGTGTTCTCTAATTAAAACGGGTGGCCAACATATATGTGTGTATATATGTATATAAAATGCAAAAGTGCAAGGGTGCAAATAGTGTGTTTACAAATCTGCATACTGCCTAGACATAACATGTGCAGAAGTGTGCACCTGCACCCGCCCACGCACATGCTGGCCTCCTGATAATAAGCCGACACACAGGGGGGTTGATGGTGTGTAGCGTTTGAAGGGCATCACCGGTGTCTCTGTCTCTCAGGCATCAAGAAGATAGCAAGGTAGCTGGAATGTCATTTATCTTGCTGACAGGGACAAGCCTCAGTGACAGCGACAGTGAGCCGAGCAGCGAGGCATTCTCTCTCTAATACCATTCCCCTCCAGCAGCACACAACAGCAATCCATTACAGCAAGCATATTGTGGCACGCTATATCACGCTAAACTGTCACGTCATTTCATATTTTCACATGAATTTTAGAGCCTACCCTGCCTTTTTATTTTGTGTGGATCTACCCTCTCATTTTACTTGGTATGTTACATGAAAGCCGTTAGCCACAAATATGAGCTAGTCTAAGTTATGATTTAGGCCCCGTTTTACACAATTTCTGGTGAAAATGGAAGAGTTTCGTTGTGTTTGTACTGTACATCTACACGGAAATAGCAAATGTTTTCTCCGACAATGGCACAGTTTGAGAACTGGTTCCAGAGTGCAATGGTTCTAAAATGTACCGGTGTCCATTGTCTTGTAAACAGAATAAATGGATCTTTTCTGTCAGCGAATCCCTAGCTCATGCATATTATGACAACATAGCTGCTTCCTACAAGCCACAGAAGAAGAAACTACCGACAATGCTGGTGTTACGATTTGCATTTCCCCATCAGATACGGTTCCGTCATTGTCTCCTTGGTGCTCGGCACAGCCCAGGCGGTAAAATATGCACCTCTTGTTCAGCGCTCATGACAAGCACACACTTGTTCAACGCTCTTATCTAAATGACTTCAGACTAACTTTAGTTAGTTCTATAAATGAATGATATAGTTCCAGTTAGTTGCAATTTTTCTCCATTAATTACAGTTTTTATTTATTTCAGTTAATGAGAATATTTTCTCATTTTACATTTTTGTTACGTCGTTAGTTTTAGTCAACTATAATAACCTTGGCACTGAAGCCAATATGCATAGATGAAGTTACTGTTACATATATTTTACTGTATCTAAAGACACAGTACATGTAGACATAAATATTAAGGAATTGTTTCATTTTGTTATATTTTCTGTATGAGGTCTGTAAGTATGTATCTATTCAATGTATGTAATTTTTTTATGCATTGTATCTGTCTTATGTTTGATTCAAGATGGTGAGGCATAGTTTGGTTCTGTGTCTGGACAGTGTAAATAACATTTGCTGTGACGTCTTTATTTACTTTTTTCACATTGAATAATCACTAACCTTGTAAAAACCAGCTCCTTTTTCTACACTTTGCTTCATACAGAGTCTTTTGTGAAAGGACTACAGGCATGTGTTTGCATCTGGTGTTATTTTAGTTAAAACAAGCTTGTTTTTTATTGAGTAAAGCTACTCATGGTTAACTCAAATAAAAGTAGTGATACTGAGTAAAAATACTCAAGTAAATGACGAGAAACATTTGAGCTGCAACGAGATACTGATCCTGCATTTATTTTAGATTTTTAACTACAGAAACATTCTTAACTGCCACAGTTACGTTTCAAAAACTTTTATAATAAGTTAACCCTTTATTAGTGGACTTTATGAATTACCTCAACTTTTATCTTATGATCAAATATTCAATTCAGAAAACATAAAAACACTTACTTACTGCAGTCCATAAGTTCACACATCATCACCTTTCTAAAAATAATGGCTTAAGTCATTTTTTGCCAGATTTTTTTTTTTTGACCAAATCCTCTTCTGGTAAAAAATAGAGGTGGTCTTTTTTTTGCCAGAATAATTTTGGGCAAAAAATTATTTAGGCCATTATTTTAGGAAGATGATGATAAATAACTGACAAACCTGGTAATACAGATTTTACCTAAATTTATTTGATTAAAAAAAGCTTAAAATATTAATTTTAAGCCTTAAATATTTCATTTATTGAATTTTCCCTCACTATAAAATGCATTCCAGTAGATATGCTGAGCTAAGAAAAGCGCAGATGGTTAAGGCTCCTCATCAGGATGAGGAGTATGTAGTGCAACGAATCTTGACATTGTTCTGCCTGATAATAACCTGTTCCTGCTGATCTCTGGGAGACATAACCGTTAGTGTTTGTCTGTTAGTAAGGAGCAGAAAATAAAACCAGTTCTGTTTATGGTTTGGCAAATATGGTCCACGGCACATCTTTGACTCATTTGTAATAAACAGTATGTGCTTTGTGAATTTTCTTTGCCATTGGAGTGTTGTTGAGGTAATCTGTGTGAAAGACAACAGGAAAGTGATAAGACTTTTGAATTTGGCTGAAAATCAAGGTAAACACCCACCTATCCATCTGGCATCTACATCTGTACTCACACTCTGCAAACCACCCAGCTGGTCCTTACGCAACAGTAAATAACAAGGGAAAGCTAAAGAGAGATAAGAGAAGAAAAAAAAAAAGAAAAAAGTCGGCCCAGAATGCAAAGGAAAAAGTAAATGCATGTTAAAAAGTTTAGTTGAGGACACAAACCTTGAAATTTACCCTATTTAAACTGGAACCAAGTGCAGTTGTCTAATCCCAATTTTAAGATATCCAACATTCTAGCTTAATCTAGGATTAAAAATCAAAACAAATACTCCCATTCTATGGTGCCATCCTTTGGGATTTTCTGCTGTGCCGTTTTAGAATTGCCTTTATTCTTAGGAAAGGTAAGTGGAGGAAGTGAACAAAGTCGTTCAGACCATGTTGGCCACACTTCCAAATATTGAATTAACATCAACAGTCGCCTCGATCCGATTGGCACTTCTCTCTTAAAACCTCAACAAAGTCCACACCTCTAGGAGGAAAACGTCTCTCAATGGCCAACAGTCCCGACCCTCCGAACAAAGTAAAGTGTAGAACAACGGCCTGCTTTTTTTTTTAAACCAGGCAATATTTTGTAAATTTTTATTAGTATGCAAATTTGTTGGGTACAAAAATCTGTAGTCTTTGTGAAACCACATCTTGGAGCTAATAGTTAATACTGAGTATTTTAGTTGCATAAGGTCTTAATCTGTCCATTAATCTGCTGGCTCACTGAGACTCACAATCACAGTCAATGGAAAAGGACAAACTATAGTCTTTACTAAGTGTACATGACATTGGACCATTTTTCTAAGCATTTAACTCTAATTCTTCAGAAATAGCTAATTATCAAAATAAAAATACTGAAATAAAATCATTTTCATGGGTAAGATTTGGTTTGTTTTTGGGTTTTAACTTGAAATATAAAGAGATGAAACGGCAATGTGGGTATAAAAACTATCTTTTGGCTATGCAGCTGACTGATAAGAACAATTTCTTATTTCATTTCCCCCAAAAGCATTGAACTTAACCATATAAATATTTTGTGAATTTAGGAATTGTTACTTTTAAACTGCATTTCATGCCAGTTAATTATAGACAGTTGAGGACAAGTATGTTGAAGTAGTAAAAACATGGTTAGGGTACTATGTTTTTTTTTTATTTTATTTTATTTTATTATTTCTGGTTGATCGATTAGCCTAATTAGGAGAGCAAGGCCTTATACACCAATGTGTGGCAGCAAAGAGAAGGAAATTGTGTTGCAATAGAAATGCATTCTTTGGAATTCTCTTAAAACAATAAAACATATGTCTGCATTGATATAAAACCAGCATTTTACCTTTTCATCTGGCGCTACTGCCAATTTGAAGAAATACAGATATGATCCCTGCAAAAATACATGTCTACAATTCAGTTTAAACTGGCTGCGTTTCCATTAACCATAAAACTATGCAAATGGTCTTTCTGGATGGAGTTTGCATGTTCTCCCGGTGCATGTGTGGGTTCTCTCTGGATACTCTGGCTTCCTCCCACAGTCCAAAAACATGACTGTGAGGTTGATTGGTCTCTCTAAATTCTTCTCAGGTATTGGTGTGTTTGTGCATGGTTGTTTTGTCTCGTCTGTCTCTGTGATGGACTGGTGACCTGTCCAGGTGTCCCCACCTCTCGCCCGTTGACCGCTAAAGATAGGCACTAGCACCCTAAGGATGGATGGATGGAATTTGCTTAATGGAAACATTCACATTTTTTGTGAAAACGTTTTTGTGCTAGGATGAGGTGATTTTTCAGCCGTATAAAAACACTTTTTTTCACCACAGTAGTCATGTGATCAAGAGTCTGATGTGACTATTGGCAGAAATGCAGAAGACGACAGGAAGTAGTAGGAGGATGATGGTTTGTTTTATTTTGACAGTGTGCAGTTGGCTCCATCAGAGCTCTCACAGCATCACAGTTCAAAAAGTTGTGCATCATTCCAATGTGTTGAATCCACAGCTGTTCTGTAAAGTAGTTGACTACAATTTCCCCAAAACGCAGCATGCTCCCAAGTAGATGGGGCTTGCCACTCCAATGCCTAAATAAGACACCAACGTCTCCTCTGATTGGCTGATAGATGAGTGTTAGCACCATGGCTGAATTACATCTCATGTAACTGTTCACATCCGTCGCAAGCTGCCATTATTTTAATAATAATAATAAGTTTAATAACTTATCGGGTGAACAAGCAGTTCATGTGAGATTCTAAGTTTATTTCTTATTGAAAAATTCTGTTTTTTCGACACTAGCAGATTGCAGGCAGATTTGTAAAGGAAATGCAGCAATTGTCATCGTTATGCTTTCTCATGAAAACTAAAGGGAGAAAGATGTACAAATGTTGAAAAAGAAAACTCATCCTGTTCAATAAAAAAGTAGAATTTTATAGGAACAGTGAAAAGAAGTAAACAATCACAAAAGTGGATGAGGTCATTCCAACAAGCCATTTGGGATTACATAACAGGGGATTTTCCCATCCCTGGTTAAGAGCTTGTTTCTGTCAAGGTTCATCTCATCTTTGACCTGAGAGGATCCTACAGAGTTTCACTGAAGGATTAAATAGAAAAAAAAATGTTGGGATGCGACACCTGGAAATCTTTTATGTAAACCTCCAACACCTTAATACTGGGGTGTAATTCCTTTGTCGAAAATGGTCATCCAACTCGACCATGTGTGTTTTTATTGGGAATGTTCTTTTCATTTCCCTCGAACCAGCATTTTTTCCCAAGTTTCTTGCTTTCTGGAGGTGCCACTTGCCTCTCTTTTTTGTTGTTTTATTAACTTTGAAGGAAAAAAACATTTCTTGGCTTTTTTGACCCTTAAGCTAGAGTTTTATAACTGAAGTAATTTCAGCACAACCGAAGTCTAGCCAACAGCAACTTTGACCAGTCAGAAGAAATGGCAATTTCAAACTTTGCTCGAGAAAAACAGCATTTACTTTATAGTCAGGCAGACAAAAGTTTCTAAACATTTCGAGCTTGGTTTAAAATTTAAAGCCCTCCTAGCAACTCCCACCTTGGATGTTTTTGAATTAATATTAACTGAAGGTAGGATGAAAAAGAAACGCAGGCTATTGGTTACTTCCACAGCAATAGCAATAAATTGCAAATGAGATTGTAACAAATCTACAGCGGGTTATGCATTACCTAATCAAAACAGCAAAACTCAGAAATCAATGCCTTTTACTTCATTCATATGCTGCATAGCACCTCAAGCAGTATGTAAAATCAATCTGGATACAACTCTAAGCATCTTTGTAGACTTGACGCACGTCTTAGTCAGACACTGTTCTTTGTTCAATACCAATACTGCTGCTAGGAGCTTATTTGCTTTTGAAGCTGTGATAGATTTCCATTTTTCATAACATTAACTAACTGAATATCTGGTTTTTGGGAAGTGAAGAAGTTGCTGTGGAACTGAATAGGATGTGCATAAACAACGTTGTTCTTATAAAAATAACTCAATTCCACACAAGGACTGAGGCTTCCTGCAAAGGTTCTGGTACAGGTTGACGGTCAAAATAAAATGGCTACATCTGATGTTTAAGTTGATTGGGTTATTTTTCATGCAGTTCTCATCAAAATGTATTTCAATTTAAAAACATTTTATCTTTGTACAAGCCATTTACAAGCATTTTTATTATTTAGCATGTTGGTATTTCATAAAAAGTGATTAAATACCAGCTAACTGAGACTAAACTCTATTGATTTAGTTTTTAAAACGACATTTTAATATTGTCGTCTTTATGCAGTCCCATGCACATCGTGATGCATCGTGTATTTTTATATGACCGTCTGGAACGCAGCTAAAGTTAGCTTCCGATTGCAGCTTCCCCTTCGGGAGAAATGGCTAAAGGGCAACGTGGCCATTTCCTGAGATAAGACACTTCTTAAAACCCCAATGTCTTGTAGCAAGGCTCCTGACTCATTTGACCTCTCCATGTTGAATGGCACAATGACTTCATGAACTCATGTTCATGAAGTGTGTGATCTTAGCCAATCAGAGTTCACCAAATGATCCGACTTCCGTTTCTACCATACTTTCTCTCATACACACTCATTCATGCCATTCTGCATTTTAATTTTAAGGAAATATGGGGAAAATTGGTTTATTAATGAGTATTAATACAGTGAATCTAAAATGTGTGTAGGTAAAAGATCAAACATATAAGATACAAAAATATAAGAGATGAAATGTAAGAAATACAAATATATAATTAAAGACATAAAATATATGTATGCAAGAGATCAAATATTTTCATGTAAGAGATTAAATATATGTATGTATGAGATAAATTGTGTGAATGTGAAAGACAAAATAAACTAGTTAAAGATGAAAGATATGCATGCGAGACTGGTAGTGTGTTTTATGGCTTGAATGGCCCCTCATAAGTTAACACCCATGGTTGTGTATGTAAGTGTTGTATACCTTATTGTTGGTTTATGTGTTGTGTGGAGTTGCCATTTGCTCCATGAAGTTTCTTGAAAAAACGAAAGCAGGAGGAGAGAACAGATCTGCTACATCAACAGTCTTCACTTCAGAATAAGAGCAAGAAAATGAACATCTAACCACCTGAAGAATTCCTAACAGTCAATAATGCTGAAGATTTCTTCAGCATTATCCAACTTAAAGTTTACAAAACAGTCAAGTAAATAACTTATCTGGAAAAACGGATTCATGGAAAGTGCAATAAATGCTCTCAAAGTTAGCAAAAAATGTTAAGATGCTAAACAAAATATTAGCTCTCCTACCAGTAGTAGGCTTGCCAACTCAGCACCTTCAAAATAAGAGCATTTTTACTCAATACTGTTACTTATTTATCATTAAGCTTCATTTAAACAGCTGAAATAAATCATTCTCACCTTCATGTCCAAACTGCACAGTCTGCAAAAAGCTTTAATCACTGACAGGTTTAACCCTTGGATTCTTCTGTTCTCATTCCTTTCAGCAGTAGCAAAGTCTCCTGTTCTTCGTAGATTTCTGCACCGCTTCTGAGCGGAGCGGAAGAATAGTTTACAGATGAAGCACAGCTGCGCAGTGTTTCCTACTTCGACGTGACATTTTTAGCTGGGTAATGAGAGCAGTGCCATCTAGTATTTGTTATGCAAATTGCAGGCTGCAGTCAAATACGGGAAACCGATCGTGCCCTAAGGTACACTTCAATTTGGCTTGTTGAATGCCTCATTTGTGCATTTATTTGTTGCACGGACTTGTAATTTGCTCCATAAAGTTCCTTGAATAAAAGGGGGCGAGAACATGAGGAGAAAAAACAGAACTTCTCAAAGCAAACAAGACTTCTCTCACAAAATAAATCAGAATCAAAATTCCTTAAGTCATGTTGCATGTATAAAACGCCACAAAATTTAAACAATATCAACTCCCGAAGAAACACAGAACAATTGGAATGTTAAGAATAAATAAAGATCAGGTTTTAGATGGATTTGCTGTGTTCAGTGCAACAGCAGCTCTAAGCTGTTTTTTAGTCTTTGTCTTTATATAAATATAAACATAAACCGTGAATATCAACATCTGCTTGATGAATTCTTAAGTCAATAATCAAAACTTTAAAATGTATTTTCTGAAACTTTCAAGTAAATTGATTGTTTCCATTTTGATGTTTTTATTGCTAAGTGCACTAAGCAATTTCAAAGTTAGCAAAAATGCTAAAGTGCCAGGCAAAATGCTCTCCACTATTCAGAGCTGTCTGACCATCACAGTTGTGACCTTTAAATCCTTACACTTGTCCATTTTTGAATGCTCTCTGTAATACATTAGTGTGTTACAGAGAGCTTTGAAGATAAATTGTCCATATGCTGTCGATTAAATCCCAGCCACTAATGTATGCTGTAATGAACAGAACACCTTGACTGGCATGTAAGTTTATCCTAATAAAGTAAATAATTTCAAAATGATGGATTACATTTAACAGCATCAACTATCCTTGATGTTTTCTAGCCACAGTTACCAATTTGAAGGCTTTTGTTTGGCTTTTCCTTACCAAACCTGGGTTGTGTGGTATGTGGTCTCTTACGTATATCCCACAAACTGCAGTAAAAATCAGCCTCTCAGGTTCAATCACATACTTATGCATGGAAAAGCTAAATTGATAGCTAGAGAGTAACAAAAGTCCATTAAGTGCAATCTTATGGTCCATAATGAGCTTCTTAGTTGGTCGTTTCAGATTTTTACTAGTTAGCAGAGAACACAGCCAACTGTCCAGCAGAGTCTGTTTACCTCCCAGCTCGATTACTCCACACACACCACTCGAGTCGGCGGCCATGAGATGCATACATATCTGTATAAATTGAGTTCCTTTAATGAGAGAAACACAGAGCAGAAGGAGCTGGGGGAACACACAAAATGAAAGCCGCGGCACACGCTCGCGCGTCCGTCTGGTCGCGCCTGCTGTCTACGATGGACCTCAGGAGACCACAGGCTGAAATTTGCATTGCAAAATATGTCGCATATTTTGCACATTTTTTTTTCTCCCAATACGCAGTTAAATTTTTCCACAGTGTGTGTTTGAGTGGCTCAGTGAAGGAGGTGGTGCATATCTGCTGAGAGAGCAACCCCTATCAGATATAACCTTTATCCCTGCAGCCGACATCTTGCACACAGACGATAGGGTTTGTGTGTGTGCGTGTTTCCATGAGACTTTCCCATCAGCTGTAATAGACACCAAAGAGGGGCAGATATCTGATAGATAACCAACAAACCCAGATTAGCCTAAATATCAAATTAAATAATGAAGAAAAAAAAAAGAAACAGAACTAAAAAGGATCAGAATCAACTTATGTTTATCACTAAGCGCTGAACTTATGTGGGAATAATTGCCTGATGCTATCTGGTTGAGTGTGTTACAAGTGGTGCGTCTGTTCTGGCAGCGATAAGTCAGGCAGGAGCAGCAAGGAGAGTTCTCTCTATTTCTGAAGGAAACCACTGAGTTCACTGTGACCAAAAGGTTTATGTTCAGAAAAATGTAATTTTATTCCTTTGATTTTAATTATTGAAAAAGTTGGCAGACTCTTTAAGTGCATAAGACACCTTACACAAGTCAAAAAAGAAAATCAAAGAGATAAGAAACAAAAGTCACAAATCATGTTTTACGGATGCACCAATTGCAATCCTCTGGACTATCTCCGATTACCATCTTTAAAAAAAGCTGGCCTGCCGATAGCAACGTCTTTGTTTTGGTAACCATGGGTGAATATTATTGACTACAAGCGTATAGACATGACCTGGTGGGCCAATCTGAGTCAAACCTCACAACAGAGCAAAAGCAGGCAGTGGTTGATGTTTAGACCTTTGCACAACTAGATAACATCAGTGGATGAAATGAGTTTTACATGTAAGTATCAGTTGTTCACCAATCTACCAAAATAAAGAAAATCCAGGCCAAGTTATCGGTGCACCTCTACTATGTTTTCATCCAACTATAAAGCAAATTGTAAGCAAACTTTTAAAATGTCTTTAAAAAAAAAAAAAAAAGAATATGCGACTCAGGTCTGGAGTGAATCAACAAGGGAACACAAAACGTGATTTCATCAGATGTCGACTCTACACATGGCCGAAGTAAACAAGATGCTTGCTTCAAAGGACCACACATCTCATAAAAATGGAGAGAACAGTTCTCACCTTGGAGTTGGAGGTTCAGACTTAGAAATTTTGAAGAGTTTTGTGCCTCTGGTAAAGCACAGACCCAGAATTGACACCAGTAAATACTTGGTTGGTAAATAATTTAACTCTTTTGGAAAAAAAACCCAAACAACCTATAACGAGTGTAAAACCTTTTTTTGGGCAAACTCAATTACATATTTTCTTGAATTTTGCCATTGTATCAACCTTTTCTAATGCGATACTTCAAACGTGAATAAAAAAACGTTGATAGAAACACGGCTAATGACAGGAGAGACTATTGAGAACAATACTGATGAGTTCGTTCAGTGGGACACAACCATAAGACCAGCATAGACCAAGTAATACTGATGCATGAGAAATCTAAGGGATGAGAGCAAGCTATCCTCCAGAAGCTTGATCAGGTGATGTAATTGGAAATTTAAAGGCAGGTTGTAGGTTTGACACATTTACTAAGCAGTGAAATTTGTTCCTCGTGTGATTCAAGCAACTGTAACTGCTGGTGTTCTCTCTTACTTACTCTAAGGTGTAGGACAGAACACCAGCGGGTTACAACAACAATTATTGCAATTTAAGTGCAACTTTAGGTTTTGAATTCCAGAAAATTAATCAAACATATTCAGCGAATTAATGCATTTTCTTTAATGGAACATTACATTTTTATAGAAAAGGATGCCAAAAAAGTAGTGTTGCACTGACCGCATTTTTCTGGACAATCACTATCACACCTGTACCAATTTTGACTGATGCTGAAAGGTTTCATAGGGTCACAATATACTAGTGTTCTAATCTTATTTTATTGAAAACCACCAGTGAAACAATACAAATTTGTTTTGAAAGCACATGAGGTAGTGCTCTCATAAGTACATGTTTTTCAGACCGAGATGTAAACTAAGTTGGTTTCACCTGTAAGTTTTGGCCGATCACCCAAAATTTAGGAAATCTGGGGGCATCGATTGGTGCACCTTAAAAAAAGCTACTTTTTTCAAACCAAAAGACAAAAAAATAACTTCATTAAAAAAACCACAATATTCCTTACACTAGTAGAGCCACACTTTGCAAAAATTCTTTGTATATATTGCACAAACACAACAACAAAAGCTTCAATTTTCTTGGTGTTAGAATTAGCATATGATTAGCATTTTTGGCTAAAGTTATTATGACCTCAGTGGAGGGTTTAAAGAGCCACAGGTTGGAGACCACTGACTTAAATAGTCAGACCAACAATATCTTAGACAATGTTAGTCAATCTCATTAGCTGTATGTCGTCCATTTATATAAAATTCTTGTTTAAACTCACATAACCACTCATTTGTATTTGTAAAGCATGATGAGAATAAAATGATGGCGTGAAGTAAAGCTAATCAGGCTATTCCTAATTCCCTGCACTACTATAACGAAAAAATAAATGTCTTATGATAAAACAGATTAATCAACTGCGTATCGCTGTTACAAACACAGTGAGGATCATTTCCATCAGTTACATGTTACAGCTTTGCTACTGGGTCGTTTGGGACTAGGACATGATATCGTTATGAGAATCCTGGAAGCAGAAAGAGTTTGGAAAACAATGGAGAAGTAATGGTGTGCTTCACAGTGACTCTGCTTTCATTTACAGGGTGAGTTCACTACATGCTGGCTGCTGCTCATAAAAATGGCAATGGCTGTTGGCAACCATCGATGTCTGAGCCAAAAATACAAAGAGGATGTACTGAAGGACTGCTAATAATGAAAACTTACTTGGTGTCAATGGGAAGCTTCTGCCAGAGTGTTTGCCTAAAAAAACGATAGATAAAAAGTTGCTATATGAATGAATGAATCTGGAGTCACACCAGCACTAATTTATTCCAACAGTTGTTCATCTTTTTAAATTGTACAACGTTAAGAATTCCACTTGAAAGCTAAATATTGTGATTGTTGATTTCTTGCAGCACTGTGTGAGTAATTGGTACATTTCTTTGTGTATTGTGATGGAAGGAGAGGGAAGAGGAAGAGTTGGCAGACATGCCAAAATGTTTTATTGCAATGTTGTGAAACACAAGCCAGAAACAAAATTAGGATGTCTGAAGAGATCAATAAAGACGACATAAAGGATGGAGAAAACTAATCTGTCTTCATACAAATTTGGAAGTTAAAGAGATTCAATTTTCTTTGGTTTTATCCTTCTTTGCATACACTGGACTGAAGAGAAATGTAGTTTATTTGTGTGTTTATTTTGCCACGCCAAATAGGATTCTCTTCACAAACAGTAGGAGGCATTATTGCAAGAACTGTAACGTCTAAAGCAGGAAAAGCGCTGCTACAGATGGCTTGTAAAAGAATTGCCTTCTTGCCCTCCAGCTTTGAGCATTAAATTTCTGGATGTAAACAATAACATGCAAAGTGTCAATAATTTGGAGTTCTGTTTGACAGAAAATTTCGGAACAAAGTTGACTGTGCAAATACTGAACCATGAATAGATAGGGATCCACTGTATTCAGTTATTGTAATGATACTTAATAGTATTGGCTGTTTGGGCCATTTCTCCCTGTTTCAGTATCATCATTGGATACGATGCTTCATGTTATATTTATTATTGTACCTTAGCATCTCATTTCCCTCCCTAATATTCAAATTAAATCACACAGAATAGCATTTTTAAAGAAGATATGACATAAAGATAATAATTCCTGCCAGTATGAGGACGGCTGTTTGATTTTGTTCTATTTTGAACTGAAGCTTGGAGCTCAAATGTTAGCAGGAAAATGGGGCACGAGTTTAATTGATTTTTTATCGCCAAAAAGAACTTCTCTGTTCTCCGTTGCTGTCATGGTTTTATCTGTTTGCTACGAGTCACAAGTCCCTGTTGCATTTGTGAGAGCGATAGCCCACCGCTATATTTCTTTTCAATGTGAGTTTGTGTATCTGTGCATGTGTGAGTAATAAGGAGAAAAAAATTTAAATCTGCATGTGTGTGTCAGATGAGGTGGGAGGAGAGGGCTAACTCCAACCCATGATGAAACAACAAAACATGATCTGAATAGTTGTCAACAACTCCGTTGCCCCAAACTACATTGCTGGTTGTTTTCATCAGCATGTTGCAGCTTCGTGCCACAAGCATATTTATTAGAGACATTCTTCCAAACGCAGCCCCACAATTATCATTACTTTTTTTGCAACATATGTGAAACTTAAATTACAGTTATGACTCCACATCTTTGTCATATTACGTAATGGCCCAAGTTGTATTTTTTTGCCAAATTTGAAAACCTTTACACTTTTGGCACCAGTTTTATTGCCAAAAATGTAAAATCACATTAGGTAAAAAAGTGACTTATTATTATTTTAGGAAGGTGACAATATTTAATGTGAGAACCAGCAACTCATAAATTTCTTAATGTGCTTTAGTTTTATTAGTAGATATTGTTGTGTGAACAGGTACACACCAGCTTTCACATTGATAACATTTCTCAATAAGCTCTAAAGCAGTGTTTCTAGACATGACCATGCTGTATAACTCTGTTTGACGGTTTTGTAATTAAACTCGTCGAAGCACAGTCTCTGCATAGCGCATGGTGTGGGTCTTAAATTAAACAAATTAAAAATGAATCAGTTCAGATTGGAATGCTCTGGAGTGAATCCTCCATGGACACCGGAGGTTTCGTTTAAGGCAGACATGAATAGATTGTTAATCATAGAGGTGCATTGATGCGACTGTTTAAGTATGGAATATATTGCGGTTCATGCCAGGCAGACACAAGCTGTGCAGGAACAATGTTGGTTATTAATTTAGTCAGCCATGTTATCTGCCCTGTGTTGCAAGTTTTGCTGACGTTTAGCCAAGTGCAGGCTGATGTGCAGAGTGGAAGGAATAAGGTCGATTACCGCTGGCCTGAAATATCACAAACAATGATGTAGAGATGGTAAATTAAGTATGTTCAAGAACAGGATGGATAGGGTTAGGGTTAGTTCTACTAAGTCAAGAAAAATGTTCGGTTATGCTGAGACTTTAACAATGCCCTGAGAAGGTTTTCACATTTTGTCACATTACAACCCAAAACCTCAAAATATTTTGTTTGAATTTTAAGTGATAGATCAACACTAAGTTTTAAGTACGGAATGAACAAAAATATGAAAAGTGTGGCTTGTTTTTGTATTCATCACCCTGTACTCTGGGATTGTCTACCTCAGCTGGCAGACCTGGCAAGTGGAGCGATATAACCAGAGCAGCCTGGCCTCAACTGCACTGAAAAAAGAGAAAATGTATCCTAATTATAATTAAAGTGCTGGAATTGAATACAAGCAATTAAATGAAGTTTATCCAAGTTAATTTATTGAATTTGTTTAACTTGACAACTTAATAAATTTTATAAATTAACTTAGATACACTTCATTCCTAAGGCATTTTTATAGGCAATTGTTCTTTCGAAATGCTGAAGTTTTGATTTATTTTTTTATTTTTTTTTTAGTTTGAATGTCTTCTTACAAATCCCACTGCATTCAAATTGATGCTCTGTCACTTACATTTTTCTAAGTGCATACAAAGTTTTA
>NW_006800417.1:286923-288792 GCF_000485575.1 Poecilia formosa
GTTTTTTTTATTTATTACTTTTGCCTTAGTACTTTTAGTAGTTTTTAGTCAATACAGGTCACTTTGTTTTTTGGCGAACATAGTCTGCATATGTTGTTGGCCAAACATCAAATGAAACTCCATTAAGCATTCGGTGAACATTAGCTGGATGTTTGCTAGCTGTCTGCTGAACGTCCATCAGGTGTTTAATGGTGCTCCGTGTAGACATTAGGCGAACCTTCAAGGTGACGTTCAGGGGACGCTGTCTAAACGTTCCATGCCAGCTGGCCAATTACTTCTTACCAATTAAAATTTCTTTAAGTTGGATCAACTGTTCTATTTTGTCAGTGTGGTGACTCTGAAAGAGCTACAGGAATTTGCAGCTCAAGTCAGAGTATCTGTTAGCAGATTCTCACAACTATTATGCTCCACAAATTTTCCTTTATGGAAGAAGATTATTAAAGGAAAGCTGCACAGCCCCTTCATCTTCAGTTTCCCACAAGTCTTGTAGGACAAACAATGAGCATCTGGATGAAGGTACTTGGGTAAAATGAGATTCAAGACAATGTGTGTGGCAGAAAATGAAATTGGCACACTGCCTTACACACATATTCCCGATTGAAACTTGATGTGTAGAGGTAACTTTTGGCAGTTCTGGAGGTGACCCTACCAAATGCTTCTTACTTTCACTTCACCAAAATATGCTGCTTTCTGTTGGTCTACCTGCCACATAAAAAATAAACAAAAGAGTTTAAACTTTGAATTTTATACCTGAGGGATATCATTACTTTTGGAAAGCACAATAGTCCAGATTTCTGATTTGAGTTATTATCCAGTTTTTGTACAGCAGTATCAAGTATTGAGTTGAAAATTTCTCTGATGGATATATAAGAAAGTTTGTAAAGAAGCAGAGAAAGACATTTTTCCCTCAGAAATTAGCAGATCAAGTCACGCACCATCAAATAAACATCTGTATTTACAAACTATATTTGTTGCCGTCTAAAACAAGATTTCCCTCTGCTGTGGATCTAGGAGCATCTCGTGACCAACCAAAAAAAAAAAACAACAAACACAAAAAAACGTCTAGCTTCAAACTGTCACTGTTTTACATAAGTAACACATCTGATTAATTCACCACTAAGTGGCCTCACAGGACCAAGGCAGACAAGAACCAAACACACACCACAGGGAGAGAGTTTGAACATCCTCTCCTCAAGTCCACCTCTGTTCTCCAGTCATTTGCGGCGCAGAATTATCTACTTAATTGGACAGGAAAATTGTGCTGAAGAATCACCTGCAGGGGCGGCATCTGGCGGCCGGCTCTGGGCTGCCCATCAGCGCCTCCCCAGAGGTGGACTTTCTCCATCACCATACTCCACACAGCATTGAAAGTCTGGGATACCCAGCACCTGCTGCGCTGCGCCCAGTCAAGCGTGCAGCGCCTGTGGCTGCTTTGTCATTTGTGCTTTCTTTCAGAGATGCAATAAATTTGATGTGACATCTAATAAAATCCCAGCTTGGCACCATAGATTCGTGATATTGCAATATTCTTCTGAGATCATAAATCTTTTCTTTGAATATCGTGTTTTCATAGACAATGCTATTTTTAAGACCACACTGAAATATAATTTTAGACTTAGACTAGTAAATAAGGTAAATGAATTGCTAAAAATGCATTTTACATTTTGTATAACACTGATTGTTTTAAATCTGACTGTTAAGAAGCAATAACATTTTCTGTAATGTTCAAGTTCTAGAATGTGTGTATGTGATCCTTTTGTTTGTAAAATGTTTGTGACCTTTTTGGGTGTGCCCTAGTAGGGGCCTTCTTGGAACCTCCTAAGGAGGAGGCCTGCCTCAAATCCAGCTCTTTTATAGAAGGAGCCAAGT
>NW_006800417.1:289528-292073 GCF_000485575.1 Poecilia formosa
AGGGACTCAGTTCAATAACACATGCTGGGAATCCCGTTAATGCCTAGTGGATCTGACTGCATTGTGTTGACAACTAAATAAACTGCTTCTGAAAATATACATACTTTATTGTAATAAAGATTCAAAATAATTTAAAAAGTTTAAAATGATTCAAGATTTTAAGATTTATGATTGTTAAAATGATTTAAGATTTAAAAATATTTAAAATTGATAAATATAATGTTAATGTTATATTTAAAATGTTATATGGTCCTTATCACAGTAAGTTCACAGTTAAGAGAGCAGCCATGTAAAAAACAACAACATTGCCATCTTTTAGGCTGCAGGAGAGTGAGAGAGAGCAAGACTTGAAGAATCAGTCTTTATTGCCATTGCCAGAAAGAAAATTCACAGGCTACGAAATTGCTTTGATGTATTGGTGGAAAAATAAAAAAAATAATATTAATATGAATATAAAAAATATATACAAATCATGCAGAATAGCAGGTAGATAAAGTGACCAGAGTCATTTAACTATTGTTCATCACTCTAATGGCAAGAAAGCAACATGAAGATTTAAGATATTAGATCCCAGCTTAACTGTTTTATCTTTTTGAAAGTTCATGATCTGATTCTTATGGGCCAAACTGGATTTGAAATGGTGGCAGCCTTTCAAATAATCTAAGAGTTAAGTAAAAGTCCATCTTTTCTAAATTCACTTAATAATAAATATGAACAGTTCATGTAAAGAAATCATGAATGAAAAAGAGCAGAAAAGAAGTATAAACTTTTAATCTCGGCGTCCTATTTATTCACATAATATATTAAAGATATAGTTCACATATCTGTGATAGTCTTTTGAACATCTCAGTTCTTTTTAAGTTGTATTTTGCTTGCTCAAGATTGTTTTGAATATTGTTTGGTTAAAAAAATATTAATGCTCTTTGTACATAAATTCTAAAATATTGTAGTCTGTCAATTTATGAATTTTCAATCATTTAATAACCCTCTATGGCATGACTTTTTATTTTTTTGGGGGAAAATGTTTTCCTGCATTCTTTGGGAGCTTGATGGTCCCTAATTACATATCAATCATAAAATTGGACCCTGACACCTCCCAGAACCAGATTTGGGTTTGTTGCCTCAGGGCAACATTGTGCTACAAGGGGTCTAAAACACCAAGTTTTCTACAATGATTATGAGAAGTGAAATACAAATCAAACACAAACTATATTCATAAAAAAAAACTTTTTTTGACAAAAATTAATCAGATATGGTTCCAACTCACCAAATATAAAATAAACAACTAACTTTCATTAATGAATGGTACATTTGAGTAAATTACTAAAACAAGCATTAGTGTGTTTAGGGTTAGGGTTGTAATGTTTGGTGGAGTTAGAATCACTAAGGATGTTGCCATCAGTCTTTTTCCCTATTATATGTTAAACATCAGGAAGGAATTGCTTGTTGATGTGAAAAAGAGTGGATATCACATTTCTGGTACTTTATTATTGACATACCTGAGAATCACCATCTGATTATCTATGGGTTGTAGTTAGGGCTGCAGGTTCTTGTTTTTAAAAGTTTGTAGTTCTGATTTTTTTGATAGAATTTGAGCCAAGCTAAGAATAACATTTCCACCAGCTCCCATGTCCAGTAGGTTTGGTGGTGGCACGGCTCACCCTGTGTAGGTTTTAAAGTTGTAAGGAACACTATCTGCACCAGCCATATGAAGTAGCCCATATTTTTGGTTTTGGCAGGTATTGCTTCAGTCTTTGCCTACCTTGGAATAGGGGCATTTGTTCATTGATGACCATCTTATCACCTTTTGGGACTGAAGTTAGTTTTGAGGATAAACAACCAATGAAATACAATGGATCCTCATGTTTTCATCGGTGAATCATGCACCTTTTGTCCATGCAACGATCTTGCTTCCATCTCCTGTTGCTGTTAGTCATTGATAAAGTAAAAAAAATGGCTTGATAATTATTTTGTAACTGCATATCAACACACTAGAACAATATTGTCTGAGCAAAAGGGCCTCAACTGTACAATGTTGCCCTGAGGGAACAAACAAAAAAACTGTTTTAGCATATAAATGATAAAAAAAATGTTTTGAAATGATCTACAATGTTTTTTTGCACACTCACAGACATGAAAATATTTTAGTTAGAATGACTCAAATTTAAACATGAAGAAAAGTGATGTATAACTTATGAGTAGGAGGAAAGGTGTAGCATGCACCTCTGCTTCATAAAAAGGGCTGCCCCTCTTCCAATTAAAAGGTCACATGAACCTCAAAACCTCTTTTATTTGGACAAATATATGTCTGGTGGTATTTTAAATCATTCCCCCCAAAAAATAAAATAAAGAAGCAACGTGAGGTACAGATATATGGTTTGTCACCTGAGGGCAACGCTATGCCATAGAGGGTTTTAAATATTGGGTTTGCGTGATCTCTGTATCCACTTCCACTTTTGACTTTAACAGCTCACCTCTGTAAAAGAAATATCAAATCGAAGGGCGTAGGTTCGGTCTAAGTTTTGGTGGGGACCTTGACCCCCCC
>NW_006800417.1:292083-296254 GCF_000485575.1 Poecilia formosa
GCCTACCTTAGAATAGGGGCATTTGTTCATTGATGACGATCTTATCACCTTTTGGGACTGAAGTTAGTTTTGAGGATAAACAACCAATGAAATACAGTGGATCCTCATGTTTTCATCGGGAATAACCCCAACTTATGAATCATGCACCATCATCATGCAATGAAATTGCTTCCATCTCCTGTTGCTGTTTTCAGAAGCAGTTTATTTAGTTGTCAACACAATGCAGTCAGATCCACTAGGCATTAACGGGATTCCCAGCATGTGTTATTGAACTGAGTCCCTGTTCTTCATCCTTTGCGCTTCAGGGACAGCATCATTCCCATCTCTGCTGCCACCTTCTTCTTCATCATCATCCTTTTCTTCTTCTCTGCTTTTGTCCCGACTCCCTCCTCCTCTCTGTTTCAAACACTTCTCCTCTCATTATCTCGTCGTGTTTCCAGCAGCGCTCTCCGTTCCGCCTCCCCGTCCTCCTTATTGTCGGTGCGGGACGGGGTGCGGGGAGCAGATACGGCGTACGTGGGAAGCACATCTGGGTTACTCATGTGCGGCAGCGATAGAGGCGCGTTCATGGCGGTGCGTGGGAGCCGGTGTGTGCGCGCGCGCTCGCATGTGTGTGTCCGTGCGTGCGGGGGTGTGCTTATGTAGAGCAGTGATATGGGGCGGCAACAGTCGGTCGAGCTTCAGCTGAGCCTCCGTTCCTACATTGTCTTAAAGCGGCTTTACAGGCAATCCGTCTGTTTTCCTTTTCTCCGTCTCTCCTCTGCTCTGCTCATTCTTGCCCTCCACGTTGGTTTCTTTCAGCAGCTCATTGTTGCATGACCGCTTCTCGCCTCCGCGGCCCTCAGAGAGCGATGAAGATCCAACATCCCGAGGAGGTGAAGACGATTCGACAGATTCTTAGGAGAATATGCCAGTCTGGCCCAATTTAGTGGCTCATATTCATATTCTCGCTCTCTCTATTTTTTCTCTTTCTGTGTCTGTGTGCGTGTGTTTGTCAGAATAGTTCAGGTAATCCTTGTTATCCAGTTTAAGACATTTACAAGGAAATATGTTAGTGGAAACAACGCCAAACTACTTTTTTCTCGTTATGTCAAGTCAGAAATATGCAGAAAGATTTGGGACTAAACTGATTTGTAGGTTGGCATATCAATCAATCAATCAATCTGTTGGGATCTGGGGAAGGCTGGTTGTTTTTTCCTGTTTTCTCCACTAGAGGGCATCCTGGGGCTTTCCTGGAGGGTGTGACCTTCGGCTCCTTACCTGTGCACCTGGCGGCAGGTATTTCAGGGGGGAGCAGCCAACACTCCAGTGCCAGAGTGTTAGCCAATAATGGTAGACATTATTAGTGAGCTCACCTCCGACCAATCTGCTCCTTGTGTAATTCTCTCTGTGTTGCCTCTTCTCAGGTTATACCTCCGTGAAGCCTTGGGCTACCTGAACTGCCAGGATTATTGGCAACCTGATCTGAACCTTTGAGACCCCGTGGATATTTCCCATTGGCAGCCCGAGTTTCCAGAACCTCTTTGTTGTAACAAACCTCCATCAAGCCTCCTGGTCAGCAGCTCCCCCCAGGATCCAGGAAGACCTGGCTAATTCATTCTCCTGTCCGCCTTCCAACGTAACCTCCGCTCTCTCTTCACCTCCAGCCCCAGATCCACAGTAACCTTCTCCCCCAGTCCAATTCACCCACCTGCAAGTAAGAACTATAGTAACTTCAAGACTGCAAATTCCCACAGCACCTGAACTCATCTTACCTGTCCCTTTTTGTATTCAGAGATCCAGCACTCCAGTGACGAGTTCCTGTCCCAGACCCCTGTGCATTCTATTGCACTTTGTATTCAAGTAAATCACTTTAACTTTTACTTGTCTTCAGAGTTGTGTTCTGCGTTATGTGGGTTAACAGAATTAAACCCATCATGACAGAATCAATCAATCAAGTTTATTTGTATAGCACAAGCAGTTCAAAGTGCTCTTCATAATCAACATTAAAATAGAAAGTGATAAAAACCTCACATTGACAACATGTGAAAAAACAGTAACAAACATATTTTGTTGAGTGCCATCATCAAAATATTTGGGCCATTGTAGACAGAAAAAAGGACTACATTTCTGTCAAAAATAAATCTCAGGAATTCTGAGAAAAAAAATAAAAAATTCAAAAGTTGAAAATTTAGACTTTTGAAATGAATGCAATCATCTCCCAAAAATCTGTTTCACAGTTGAATAACGAGAGACTGAAGGGCAACAGGTACATAAGTTGCTCCAGACAGCTGAAGCATATCACACATTTAGTTAATCATTTTTTAACCTTTCACTTATACTGAAAATAGCTTCTTCCTTCAGTAGGAATTTCTACACCAAAGAGCGGTATTGTTAGTACAACCAGTTAGCTCTTAAGTAACAGTGCATTCACTGACATAAAACCAAGGAATTTAAGTTTCACTTTGTTCCTGGAGAAAACTCAGGTCATTTCACCACTTTGACAGACATCTAGTGACAGTAGAATGACAAGTAGAATGTATTCCACTTTTAGAGCCACTTATAACTTATGTAAGTGTTTTGAAGACAATTTTCTGCAGAGCTGTTTAGTACTGCGGGCTTAGCCTGGCTGCCTTCAGTCATTCAACATGCATATAATGGCTCGTCAGCCTGCAGGTGAGGATTGTATCAGTTATCAGTGGAGTAAAAATATTTTAAAACGTGACGTCACATAAGGCTTCTGCATGTTGGTGATCCCGATAGAGCAGTTTTTGTTTTGTTTTGGCGTCGATTTTCCCTTTACGATAATCTTACAGCGTCCTGCCGCAGGGCCGTGCAGAGACCACTAACAGGGCAGGTGCTCAAAAAAAACAAACAAAGGGCACATCTTACCGCATTCTAGGACAGAATATTAACAAAGCCACACAGCTTTCAGAGTTTAATAAACAATGATAAATTACAAAATTGTGAAATATACAATCAAAGCTAAGGTATATCTCTATACAGAGCATACAACTGTGCATATGTAAGATATTTTATTAGTAATTTCTTTCTGCAGGTCTATTTTGTTATAGGAAAGTATTGCAATATTCAAACCCACAATTTAGTAAGATATGTAAATCAGAGCTGGTGGTTTAGCTCTGACTTACATATTTTGTCTTTACAGAATTACACTATTAAAAATATAAACAAAGGCACAATGCAACCTTTTAGTGGACTGTAATCTATAAAAAAAGAGCTGCCTGTTTGCTGCAGTGGAGATGAAAATGGTCCATTCAGGAAAGCAGAGCTGCATCAAACTTTAAGGTGGAACTGCAGAAAAAAGAAAAAAACAAAAGCAAAAATTTAATTGTTAATGCATGTCACTATGGGAAAAGCCTACTGAGTTTTGCTTAAAACTTTTTTAAACATTTAAATCACACATTTGTCTCATGAAGTGATTTTTTTTTGCAAAACAAATTTATTTGTGCAAGTCAGAAATCTTTTCTTGATATTCTAAGTTTTAGTTTGTGACTCAAAGTTTTGCTTGTGATTCTCACATGATGTCAGGGGCAGGACCCAAAATCACAACAAATGATTTCTGGTGTGCAAATAAAAGTTTGTTTGGCAAATAACTTCTTAAGTTCACAAGACAAGAATTAGTTATTTAATAAAAAACAAAAGTTTTTTAAACAAAAGAATTTGTTTTTAAAAAAGAAATCATTACAATTCCAAAAGTTTTGATTACAATTTTATTTTACTTAACTGAGGTTAGTTTATTTTTTCCCATTGAATAATTGGGGAAAAATGTAACTACATACTCTGCAAACCCTAAACTTAAAGTCTGGGTTGAGTTTTTTCCCCTTCATTAATGACACACATTATGGTAATTCAGGATGAGTTATTTTTAATTCTAAATGAATATCCCTGTTGAACTTTTATGTAAGTGCTATTTTCCTTCAAGATACATTTACCTAACGCCAGAATAAATGCAATGTACATTATGCAGCAAAGGAAATTAGAAGATCGGACATATATCCATTATGGAGATGATAAGTTTTGGACGGGCAATGTGCCTCGTACACAGGAAAGAAGCTTTTCAGTTATCTAGCTTTGCTAGCAAAGTCGTAGCTAGCAGCTAGCTAACAGCACAACAACAGCAGCCTAATGTCTGTATGATAAAAATACCGAATCGATAGATAAGAACAGTTTT
>NW_006800417.1:296892-357253 GCF_000485575.1 Poecilia formosa
TTTATTTTAAAGCTTTTTTTACACATCACAAACACATCTTCACCTGCAGCTGAATGCAGAGTGAAACTGAAAGCCTAAACAAAGCATTACAAACGGGTGGCACGTTGCAAGTGACTTGACTCCATCATGCACGAAAGCACAAATTCTGCACAAGTGCAGAGGGATGAATACAATGGAAGCGTTTCCCTGAAACTTTGACCTCTAGCGTGGCGCATTATGCACAGGTGGCCGGCTTCAACTTCCTGGCAGACTAATGGCCCCAGAGGAAGCGAATGTGACTCCATCCATCACAGTCACGCTGGTTTTGATCTCTACACAGGTACACATCTACACATCCCAGCAGCATTCTGACCCCCCAACAGCCTTTGGAGGGTGTTTTCCTCACCCTTTATATGAACAAAAAGATCAGAAGCATCCAAACTGCTGGACCACACTTCAGAGTTCATCTGCTGTGATTGAATCTACTTCAAGTCCTGAGCGTTGGACTTGTTTGTTGTTATTTGTATTGTCAGTCAAGTTTTAAGATTTTCTGTTCATCTTTCGGGGGTCAGCAACACCCAACTCTTCTCGTCCCTATCTTAAGTTTGGGCATTAAAAATCTGCTGCTGAAAATAGACACCCTCTGATAAGTATTCAGCTAGCACTGCGGTTCAAATACAATCCTGACACTGAAAGACTGAGAAGGATGAATGAGAAGCAAGAAGAAGGTAATCAAAAACGAACGGTAGATAAGAGACAAGCGAGGAGTTTGTCAAAAGGCAAAAAGGTTGAAGAGGATCCAACGGCGATAGGAGGTACAGTAGAGAAGAGAAAAGAACAGGGTTCTGGAAAAACTAAACGTGCAGAAAAACAGCCAAAGTTGTCAAAAACAACGCTAATTGGACGAGAGTCTTATACGAAGCAGACTCAGAGAATCTGCAACCTTCAGATCGTAAGATTGGAAAGTGCAAGCTAAGCAGACATCACTACAGCGAAAAAGTGTCAGGGTTTTAAAAAAAATGAATCCATTTCCTCTGCTAGGTTCTCTTGGGGGGGAGAAAACATGATCAAAGTCTTATTTCACACATTTTTCATAGACTAGCTTTGAATTTTTGTCCGAATCTAAGGGTAGGATTTTTACCTATGCAGGAAGGATGTGGAAATCAGTCAGTACACACATCTGTAGGTAAAAATCCTAATGATTTGATAGAGTCAAGTCTAATAACTGAGTGCAAGGATTGAATAAAAGTTTTCTACAGCAGTTCCTTTATTATCATATTAACTGGATACGCTAATAGGATCAGTTATCTTGCAGAAATGGGATCTGATTCTTTGAAGGGAATCAGATTCTTTGAAACAGTTCCTTTTAAAGAACCATCCAAAATAATCCATCACTTTTATATTTAGTTGTTTCCAAACTCATTTTATTGGGCTACTAATCATTGAAAAGAACAAAAGGCTGACACTTGGATCAGAATCAAAGTACGTTTTAACCCTCTGGGGTCCTTTCATTTTCTGCTTCCTCTGAGTCCCTTAGATACCAGAAATGTTCTTTTACCAGAAATTATGATGTATCAACCTCATTCATCCAGATTTTTCTTATTAATGCTTTTAACATATTAATTAAATGTATGCTTTGCTTAAGCACTGAACTCTAATTCTAGAGATTCAAGTCTCAAAAAGAAGTTTTTCCTTCAAAAGTAGAGATGCAAAATGGATTTCTTTTATTTCTATCATATTACATATCTCTACTTTGTTTCCAGACAGCTTATGTGGAAGATTGCATATCATCACTTGCAGTGTTTCCATTACAAATGTGTGCCAAACTTTGTCAGTATCTTGCTGACATACCCCCTCCCCCCACACACACAAAAATTCACAATTGTGGTGTTTCCATTAAATAACAAAAGCAATTAAAGTTACATGTGAATAAGTTTGTTCACATGGTAAGCCATTAAAAACATGTTGCGCCATCATCCTCCAACTACTTCCTGTTTTCTTCAGCAGCAACATCCAGCTGCTGATCATGTGATGCAAAAAAAGTGGTAAGTTTTGCTAAATAAACCAGTTTCAATACAACTAAAACCCCCCCACATCATCCACGTTTTTTTTTTTTTTTTTTTTTTTCAAAATTGACATTTCTTTTAAGCAAATTTACTTTCAAAATTCCAAATTGTGCAAATATATGGTTAATGGAAATGCAGCTACTGACTGCTGTTTATTGTTGGCCATATTGAAATCATATGTCAAGACAAACACCCCATTTCTGGTGAACTACAAACTTACATACACAATAATGTCATTTATGGCAAAAAAAAAAAAAAAAAACCTGTGGTAGATTTAAACATATGGGAGGATATTACTGCAATAGTATCACAAAAAATGTATTCACTTCAAACATCATGAATATGCCACTCAGGAATGGTGACTGTTGAGGATTCAATGAGAGGTTAGAACTGAGAGAGAGGCAAGTATCTTTGCTTTTCAGGTAAGTAAGGACAAGAGGATATTGTTGAGTCATCCTTCATAATTTTCAATCGACCTGCTTTTCCTCCTCCCTCACCTTTGTCCCTCCACATCGTTACCTCTACAGGGTGTAAAGGCCTGAGTGTTCCTGTCTTAATGCAAAGTTGGGACACCTTGCCTCTTGGTGTGATTCACCCTGGACTCATTTACCACTCAATAGTATTGCATGACAAGAATTCAGCCCTCATATGAACTCAACTGAAGCATGTCCTTGTGTGCTGGCACATGTGTAGTACAACAAGTGGCTCTTCTATGGGAAAGTCTTCTGTTGCTCCAGTAACAATGGGAGAGAAAATGCCCGGTTCACACGGCAGGGTTTTAAAATTGTCATAGGGTTTTTAAAACCGCATAGACCACACACATAATGTTAGGAACTCTTAGCTGTAACAGGTTTGTTTGTCTGGCACTGAGCCACACGGTAAAAGCAACACACCACAAACCAATTTCACTCACCAACATTCAGATGTCAGAAGGACATTTTTGCAAAAAATGTTTCAATATCATACGTGAGTTCAGAGTAAACAAACATGGCTGACTGGGAAGAATCAATGACGATAGTTTGTGGACGATGTTTAGCAAAGAGAAGACAATGCAAATACGTCTCTGAGATCCACCAGACGTTCTGATGCACTGTGGCACTTTATTTAGAGTTCCCTTTTGTGTTTTGTCACTTTCTGATTGGCTACACACCAATGTTGCGTTCTTATTTGTTCTCAATAAACACCCCACATGCTATGATATCAGGCTAATACAATCAAACATGTTGAATATTGATCTGGCCAGGCAGACCAGATCACTCTCTTAACACATGGCAGGAACATCTCTTAAGATTATCTGTAGAGCTATCCAGATTATCAGTGTTAGTCGGAAGGGGGAAATCAGGACAAAAATCTGCATAAAAGTCAGTAGCACAAGACACACATATGGGTACCATGAGGTGAAATGTAAGGCTTTTAGTCAAGGCTCTATAGGATGTAGAAGTCCTGCACGGTGGAGGTCAAATGGAGGTCTCATTTACTTTTTAATGTCATTAAATGCAACACATTGTAATTTTCTTAACCATCATTGTGTGTCCATACTGCAAACGGCAAACATTAACATTTACAATTCACTTGCAAACCTCTATTTCCTCTTCCTCTTTTATCATCAAAGCAGATGTTCTATAAAATCCTGCTCACTTTTCCTTCCAACTTTGCAAGCTCTGTGTCTCATATCCCCAAGTGAAGCACTAGCATAAACTCATCTAATGAACTATGGAGCTAAGAAAGTGAGGTGGAGCACAGATACAATGAAGAGTTTGGGCTATAGTTCCCTTTAATTTATGCTGCAGAGCATTAAAGCATATGAGTTTCTTAAAGCTTACAGCTGTACTGCCTCCACATTAATGCTGTAATGGGGACAAAGTTAAAAAGGTGTTTAAAACTACATTAGTCTTTAAAAGTGATTATTGCAGTCAAGCAAATTGCATTCCAAGAAGAATGGAGAGAGAGTGTGCTCAATAAACATGTTTTTCCTGTGTAAAAAGCCTATAAAGCAGAAAACAAAAAGTGTGCCTTGCGCAGACATCAGCGCTCCTCCCAAAGGAGAAGTGAGCCAGGATCTCATAACATGCCACAGTCGAAGCACTTTAAAGAGCCCAGTGCACTGTCTGCAGCTGCATTTAACACGTTTCTGATGTTCATATTTAGTTTCTCCTCATATTTCACCTGAAATAGACGTCTTTCCTCTTGATATGAAAAACCAAACGGGCTGTGCAAAGCAAAAAAAAATCATCTTACTGCCCATCTGCTTCGAGATAATTATTAAATTATGGAGCCATTCAGTGTATTTAAAGTTTCATGGCAGCCATTAGCATCCAAGCACACAGAGGGAGAGTTGGGAAAGGTGGTGCAGAGCTGGAAAATGAGCGGCGATGGAAAACTGGAAGACAGAGGCAAAGGCGCTGAAGATGGAGAGACAGATGACCTAGATAAATAAGCCCCTGCACGATGTTCTCCATCCTCATCGGGGTCTTTCTTTACATCAACATGGGTTTTTTGTCACGTTTATTTTTCTTTTTCCTTGGCTTTGCTGCCATAGCTTGACTTTTTCTTTCTTTGCCTCGTTAATTCTCTCTGTTCTGCTTCGGAGTGCAGAAAAGCGAACTATGCATGGTATTTCAGATTACAACATAAAGCTAGATTAGAAGCACATAATACACATCAACTTCCTATTAATGCTTTGCACCAAAACACAGAGGGATAAAAAAGAAAAGTTTTTGTGAGGAATACAGTATAAGAAATTCACTGACACATGATAACTTAAAACAAATACTTTAGGATTTACAGAAAGTTGGAAAGATGTATTGTCCTTGCTGGTTAAGATACAAGAAAATCCTTAAAAGAAGTCCATCTTTTATTACAACTGCATAGTTTCAGATTGAAAAAAATACAGAAAAATCCAACATTTTGATTTTGGAGTAAATTCCATATCAAGAAATATTTTTAACAAAGTCAGTGATGGCACACTTTTTTGTACCCCTGCTGTTAATTAGGTGATAATTTGCACAGCCTCCTCTTTCTGTGCAAGAGGAGGCTGTGCAAGACTGCCACTCAGTCTTGTCCAATAATAATTCACATGATTTTTTTTATTTTATATTTCACAATATTAAACAATATTTGATAATTCCCTTTTACATAATCTTTATCTAGCTTTTCCAGAGTCCTTGGTCATTTATGATGGTCTATTTTCTTTCGCTGATCATAACAGAATTTTCATAGGATTTAGGTCTGGGGACTGAAAGGGGTATTGAACGTCTATAAAACCATTTCTGATTAACAGTGGTGGGAAAACTACCGCTAGTCTGCTAATGCGCTAATAGTGGAGCTAATATTTGGATGAGGGTTTTACCACTTTGGCTAACTTTGAAAACTTTTAGCACACTTATCTTTGACTAAATAATTTTTTTTCCAGATAAATTCTAAAGTGCTAATTTACTTGGCTGTTTTACAAACCTTCAGTTGAATAAAGTTCAACATCTGCATTGAAGTTTTGGTTATCAATGGTTAAGAATTCTTCAAGCAGCTATACATTTATGTCGATGCTTCTTTTTGAAGTAGGTGTTTTGCAGTGGTTCCATTTCTTCTCCTCTCGTTTTTTATCCGTGATTAAATTCTAATCGTTTCCTGCCTGTTCTCCAACAGAAGACCTACTGTGATCAATCAGGTAAAATCAGCAACAATACTCAACAACTAACGGAAACCAGGAGGTCTATTCTAAAGTATCACTTTCTGAAGCACAACCAGGTGTGTAATAACAAATTTGACCCTGTTGAGGGCGATATACTGTTACAACACATATTGTGTCATTGACAAATGTTGGGTATCAACATGGTTGAATTTAGCAGTTTAGCATTTGCTCAATACCATGTTGGTGTAGTCCTTCAGGATTAGCTGAAGTAATGTTTACAATAAGTGTTTAAGGGTTAAGAAAACTAAATTTGTATTTAGTGATGCCCACCACTGCTAGTTAACTGTTTTCATGACAAAATATTTATTTTAAAGAATTTATTGAGACGTGGACTCTAGCGAGGAGTTGGAATCCAGTGGTCCACTTTTAGCCTAGTGGCATGTGGCAAAAGAAATAGGCTTCTGTGTAACTTTATATCTGAGACAGGAAGTTTCTGGCTTACTAGTAAGAAGTTTCTAGAAACTCAAAATTAAAAAAAAAAATGCTTTTCTTTAATTTATTTCCGAAGAGTTATTAGGGACAAGGATAATTGTGCCACGGAGGATTCAGCTATTTCTGACAATGTACTCTCCCCCATTAGATAAAGGTATTCAAAATACAGATTTTAGAATAAAAGCTTAAATAATTTTAAGGCTTTTTACACATCTTTCACCAGATTCCTAATACATTTGTCTTTGTATGACATAGCAAAAATATCCAGTGTTGTCCTTTAAAGCCAAGTTGATTCATATTCTAGCTATTACATTCATCATTTACTCAGAACTAGAACACAACTTTATTTAAACTTAAGGAAACCCACAGAGGTACTGCCTTATGGCCAGCTGTGATTCTGCTTCCTATAATACCAGCATCATGTGACAGAAGTGGAACAATGATAAATTAAACAATGGCAATTTTCACAAGGCAGCCAGCTGCAGTATAATTTTGTTTTTAACCAACTGTGACATAGAGTGAGGCACTGGGGAAAAACATGCTCTGATTATTTTCTCCTGAAGAGTTGCTGGAAGATAGTAAAAACAAGCTGTACGGAGAGGTAATTTAGCATATAAAGCAGTGATTAACAGCAGCTTTTTTCAGCTGTCCCTGGTATGGTTTGCATCTGGCAACATAAGGTCTGGCTTTGGTGTCCAAGAATGTGAATGTGTAAAGGTACAGCATATCAGTAAACTACCATCCTTCATCTGTGTGGCTAATACTGCCATTTTAAGCTTCCAAATCTGCAACCCCTGATCTTTCCATAGATTATGCTTTATGTAATCCATACTCTGTCCCTGGGATTACAGTGCAGTGTTTTGACCTACATTTAATGTTATTGCAATAGTGACAATGAGCAACTTTAATCCCACAACCCTGACAAGAAAAGATTGGATTTTGACATGAATAACATTTAAACAAAACAGTACATAAATAGTATTTCACAGTGCATGTATGGACATAATGAAACCCAGGAACAAGCCAATATCTACCATCTTGAATCAGGGATGCATTCTAGATCATTGACTACAGGTTTAAAATGCAAATTTGGACATCTGGTAGGTATTTTTTTGTTGCTTTAAGCATAAGAATTTCTTAAGCATAATAATTTCTTAAAGAGGGAGATAGAGAAATAGGCAAGAGTGTTAATTTCTAACCCAGTTTTTCTCCAAGAGAGGTGAGTAAACTGTTTGAGATTATCAACCATTTAGCATAATTAGCTTAGCTACAAACTACTGTTTGCCTCCTTTTCACTAGCACTTAATTAATTAAGGAAAAAAAATTACCAACATATTCATATATTTAACTTGTCCCTTGTACCTTTTACAACTTAACAACAGATGAGTCAGTCAGAAGCAGCTCTAACCCACGTCCCTCCTGACCTGTCCTCTCCTGACTGAAACTAAAGCTGCAGTATGTCACTTTTATATAAATATTTTTTTCACATATTTTTTAAAACTGTCATTATGTTGTGACAGTATGGTATGAGAGGTAATCTGTGAAAAGTCTATTTCCTCTGCTTTCTCCCAGTGCTAGAAACAACCAGTCAGTGGCAGGAGAGTTTTATTGCTGTCAATCACAATCTCATGTGGTGCTGCTCATCCTTCCTCCCCCTCGATTTGTGCCGTGCTGCAGCTAGCATAGCACAGAGCTGTGCAGATTCAAACTGTGAATGCTAAGTTTAGTTAGCATAGCTACCAATGACGGCAGATAAATGATTTCTTGTAATGATAAGTTGTTTCTCCACCATTAGCACATTTAGCAGTGAATGAATGAGGCTAATTGACAGCGCTAAGAGCGTCCTACTGGTTCTGATTGGTTGTTTTGGTCAGAACATTGCATTACTTTAACCAGTAGAAATTCAGGAAGGAGATGGAGGAGATTGGTTGTTTTCACAGATTATCTGTCTCATAACAAACTGCTACGACATGGTGACAGCTTTAACAAATATGGAGAAAACATATTTTTATTAAAGTTACATACTGCAGCTTGAATAAAATGCAACTACATAGCATTTTTGAGAAGTCTGGATTGCTTAATGTATATTTTGCACGTTGCTTTTGACTGTTGCTCATGGGAAGAGACATTTCAGTAATCTAATAGAAAAAATGTAAGCAACCTACTTGCATACTGGATGTGGACTGTTAGATGTTAAATTCATGAGCAGTAAATTTTGTGCTAATTATCAGTTTTGAACCAAAGAAAGCAAGGCAGATGCAAGCCTTTAAAATTGTGACGCTTTTTATGGGTCAAATAGACTCAAAAAATTGCAACAGCAGCTGCGCAGGGGGGCCCACACAAATTTTTTGTCAGGGGGCCCAAGATTCCTGGCGGCGCCCCTGCATGAGGTGACAGAACTCTCTGGTTTAACTGTGCTAGTGCTAGTGGTTCAACTGAAGTTACTGCAATACAGGTGATTGAACTGCAGGCTTGTTTAAAGCTGGAAAGAAGTCGAATGAAAGTGGTATGTTTTTCTAAATGAAGTTAATGTGTTAACTTAAGGAGCTGGGCCACATCCAAAACACTCTTATTTTCTAGGCGGCCTGTTTATACTCTGTTCATCCATCCATCTCAGTCTGTTATGTTTCTTCAACCGTCAGACCCGTGACTATTGCTACGATTACAAATCTATAAATTCAACTCACCACAGAATGTGAAGTGGTCATTCAGCTCTTCCCTTCTTAATGATCTTCAATTTCCCATCTGCTGCCAAACATTCTCCTCCTCCAGTAATGAGACAAGCTTCAAGTCGCAAATGCCTGCGCTCCAGTATCTTTGATACTTGAACTCTGTCTTGCACCACATTACCGTCACTTCAAGAACCGTCCGAGGTTCATCCTTCACCTCCAACAATATTCCAGTCCCATGGCCATAGACCGCTTAGAGGTGTTGGACATCAGGCTTGTTCTCCCGGGCCACCGCCGCCTTCAGGAGTCACTTAGCCAAGCAACACCAACACATCCATGTCCCAGGGCTCCACCGCAGGCGTCTCAACTGGCCAAGGCCTCAAGTCCCATTTCGTTACTCGCCTTCAACACTCTCTACATGAGAAAGGAATCCCATTCAGTCGCTCAAACAAGTCAAGTATCTTCCGACTCCTTTTATCTTCTACAGTCTCCTCATCAAACAACAGCATTGCTGTCATCCAAACATCCCAGGCTTTTCCTCAGGGTCACTTCCCCAGCCTTCCCACCATTCTCCCCAGATAACCAAATCAAGATCATTCATCCCTTTACCCCCCCATCATTCATCCCTTCATCCCTCGTCCCTTCATCATCATTCTTTCATCCCTTCACTAATAAATCTTTAAACCTATGTATTTGTGGCATGGTCCTTGCTAATGAAATAAAATACTCCACAAATTTAATTTAAAATGAGAACCTTGACAGACCAGTTGAGTCGCCACCAGCTGCACAGGAAAGAGAGAGAAAAGCAGCATGCGGCTCTTGAGATGTGCGTTAGCTACCTCTGCTAGCCAGCTTGTCCTTCCCCACATTACAAATGCTTTGAAAGCCTCTGATTTTGATAGAGGAAAAGGTACAACTTACATTTTTGTTTAAAGTTTCCAAATTGATTGGTGACTAGAATCAAAGGTTTAAAAAAAACATATGAAAATAGACAGAAGCAAGAGGTTGTCTTACTAAAGGTGTCAGCAGTCTAACAAATTAAATACTAAAAAAAGAATAGATAAACAAAATCTATTATTGCTGTTTGTGAAGTACAGATATCACAATCTAGGCTGTTAAGCAGCTGGCTACATCAATTGATAGCCTGATTCATTTGCTTTTTTCCACACTATGAATACCAGAAACGACAAAAATGTTTGATATTCCACACGTAAGTATTTTAAAGCTGCTCCAAAATTTAGTAGGGGCTTTTATGGAATAGTTTTCTTTTGAAAATGTATCTAGCAGCAGTCATTGGGTGCGTTCACACTGCAGCCTGAAGTGACTCAATTCCGATTTTTTGGCAATTCCGAGTTTTTTGCCGGGGCCGTTCACACTGCCAGTAAATGCGACCTGTAAGCATTCTGCAGTGTGAACGGGCAAACGACCTGAAAGTGGCCGCATGCGCAGTAGAGGGCGCAATAGCATCAGCTTTCTCAGTGTTCTGCCAACTGCCATAAAAAGAAGAAGTGCTCAGTGTTTGCGGAAGTAAACATGGAGGCTAACAGTGGAGCTTAGCTTACACATTTGAAGTTGTTGTCCGGCCGGAGCAACAGATTAACAACTTAATCCTCATATAATCCGTCATGGTTGTTGTTTTTCATCCCACTTGCGCTTATCAGGACGCAGAATAGTGAGATTTGTTGAGAATCAGTGATGTTCAGTTCGGATGAATGCGACCTGGACGTTAGGTCGCATTTGAATCGGATACGTATCGGATATGGGTCACATTCGAAAAAGAATCCGACCTGTGCTGTTCACACTGCCGTGAAAAGATCGGATACAGGTCGCATTACGTCAAAAAAATCGGAATTGAGTCACTTCAGGCTGCAGTGTGAACGCACCCATACACAATGTAGTATTATGGTCAAATTATGATAACTTTTTTTAATTACAAAAAATGTAGTTATAATTTAATGTTAATAAATTAGTGACAATGAGGATGTAGTCTATAGGAACAGAATAAAGATGCAATATCTCAATATTGCATCTTTATTCCAGTAAAATTACGAGGAAAATGAGAAAAATACTTTGAGATCTGAAGTGACCAACTCCACAAGTCAGTGTGGTTCTTCCTTCAAAATAGACACAAGACCAAAGTCCTGCAACTGATAATAATTTGATGTTGATGTGTTAAAAAACTTATCTTATTTGTAACACCTAAACTAAAGCATAACTTCACAAGATGCTCAATGTGTCTCATTTTAGCGCAGTGGTAAAACTGCTTTTTCCTGTAGGAGTTCTCTTAAAATTGCCACTTACTAATTACGAGTTTATTCTCGCAATTTTATTACGTTGGTCTCGTCCCTTTAAATCCTTTAAAAAAATAGATTCTCTCAGTCTGACCCTTGTACTCCTTTGCAATGATCACTTTCCTGTTTTAACGTAATGTGATCTAAATCGTAGTTTCAAATGTTTTACAACACAAAGGTATTTTTAACCATGTTTATCGAATGTTCAGAACATGAGGGCTCGTTTGACTGAAATGCTTACTGTTGCAAGGAAAGAGGCAAATGTGTGTTTTGTGGCTCATTCACTGTGTGTCGTTGGCTCGTAGTTGTGTGTGTTGTATTTAGGTCATGGCTTAGTGAGCCGACAGCTTCTCGGCCGACTTGCCATACTCATTATTACTATTTACCGATTTGTAATTGCTTATTACGTCTCTGAAGGCAGCTTATGATTATGTTCTCCTCTCTGCAATCTCACTGCTGGCTAAAATGGTAGCACATTATGCTCCATCAGGTCAAATGCTTTTAGCCCTTGGTGATCTCGTAAATGCATTACCATATATAGTACTGGGCAAATATTGTTTGACTTTCACCAGCCTTCGTATCTTTATCAATAAACTGATGCATTTGAGAAGAAATTTTATTTTATTTGAGGTATCTTTTTTAAGCACTAGAACAAAAGGTTGAAAGAAAAACCTCCTTAACTTCATGTCATGCTCAGGGTCTGAGGAGAGTCGGATTTAGATGAACCCCACTGGATAAATCATCAGACCATCCCAGGCCCAAAACACACACCAAGAAGAGACATCTACTCTCTGTTCCACAATTATCTCTGAGACATCCTGCTTTCTTCAAACATAGTATGAAACCGTAAAGAAACTTCCAGGCACAGGGATAGCAAATGCCACAAAGATGGTGTATTTCAGGGTGAAAACCAAATCAAGAAAACAGTTGTGTTAATACAGAGTTTGGAAAGAAAGAAAAACATTGAATGTGTCTGAAAGGAGGAAAAAACACAAAGTAAATGATAGCCCTGTGGAGTCTGCCAAAAGGCTCCTTTGGTGTACATAAACCATTTATCTAGAACAGGATGTGGGAAGGAACCAAACACTGAGGATCTGCTCAATAATATCATGCTAACAACCAAACTCAATGATGTCAGCATTGTTGTATGAGACGTTTTTTTCCTGCAACATGGAGTAGGAGACTGGTCAGTGAAAAAAACACTCCATTCTGAAAAAATGCTTAAATATAAAAATATATTAATTGAGTGACTTACATTGTCTGTATACTAAAGAAAAATTCTTGTTTTTTTACCTATCTATTCTCCAGAGTACTTCAGGCTGCTAAATTACAACCAGATATAATTTGAAAAAGCACCATATCCTGACTGCAACCATAACACGTACCAAGTTCATTTTAACTGGGACTTTGTAGAGTTGCAATTACATTTAACATTGTTTAATCTTTTCTAAGTCAGAAAGAGAGAGAGGCTGACTCTCCCCCACTTGTTCCTGCACATTGCCAATATAACATCTTTATTTTTTGGAAACCCAAGGCATACCACAAAAAACTATTATTAAGATAAAGCTGTTTAAGTTGGAAATCAAACATCATCCATTTGCTGAAAGAAGACATCTCCTCTGTTATTGGGTCCAAGTTGAACAATGCACTTGCAGAGGATTAAGCTGGTGGAAATTGAGATAGAGATTGCTAACAACACGACTGTGGTCCACCCAGAAATCAACAATGCTAAATCTGCCATTAGTGACTTAAAATAAGTCCAACCTTAAAGAGATCGTTGCAGAATTAAAGAGTGAATTCTGCTGGATAAAAGAAACTAAATAGGAGTCAACTGGGATCATTTCCAAACAGCCTCAAGCTATGAAAAAACATTTTATTGTACCATTTTCAAGGCGACAGTATGAACCACAGTCCAAAAAAAAGAACTTTACTTTTGGTGGACTTTCTCATGTCAGAAACTGATATAGTCAGTTTCAAATAACATAACTTCACTGAGTATAGAAGGATGTGCTATGCTAACTTAGCCCAGTACTGTATCCAACAGCTAATATTCAGTTTCAGTTGTGTTAATAGGTGAGGATTTTTTCATGTTTCTACAACAGGAGACTTATCGTTGACTCTTGTCATGTTTCCATCCAATTGTCATGCGAATTTTCAGCAAACATTTAAAATGCTGCTAAAACGAAAGCATCAGACTTGTTTCCATCTACTGGTTTGGATTCAACCAGGGTACGCAGAGACATTTCATTAGGTGTTGATGATACATATTGCAGTAATAAACAAGATGTAGACGTTGCAAACACCTCAGAAAATTGAGAGCCTTACCAGAGGCATGAACTGGTAAGGCCACCAGTGGATGGGAACATTCGCTACGTCAGAAATCATTCAGCAAACATGTTTCTATCTCCTTTTTAGCTCATTAATTTATTTTTTTGTAAAAGCGAAAAACTACCTCAAGCTAACGTAAGAACCTTTTTTGCAAAAATCAGGAAGTTATTCAGAATTACACAGTTTCCATCAACCTTTTCTAATGTGATACTTCAAAACACGCTTAAAAAATATGTTGATCTAAACAGCTAATAACATCAATAGAACTTGCTCCAAACATCATGAGTTATGGTTGTGGAGGACCTAACAGCAAGCACAAGGTAGGCGGGCTTAAAGGATGTCATGATAGTTTGGTTTAAATTGTTATGATCATGCCATATTGTTACTCAAGGTCATCCTGCAGTGAGATGCTTCAAAGCATAAAAAAAGTTAGGTCTTCACACAACAGCTTCAGATATCAGAGTAACAGCTGCTGAAGATAATTACTGCACCGTTGTTGTTAACTAAAGCACAGAAAGAGGGACAGAGAAGGGAGGGGAAATGAGAAAAGAACCAATGAGAGGGAGAGAAAAAGTGCCGTATAATGGCCTGTCAGCAAATGCTAAAGGATGGCTATTAGTGAAACACCACTTTGCAACTTCATCAATAATTCACCAACATGTCAAGGGCCGAGCACCAATCTCCCTTCCCCCCAAAACTCTTGTTTATTTTTCTCCCTTCCACCATGTGGGTTTCCTTTAGGTTGAGGACGAACAAAGTATAAAAATAAAACAACAGAATCAAGTGAAGGAAGTTTGTTTGACTCCATTTTACCTGCAATAATCTGTGTACCCTCAGGTAAGTATATGTATATATAAAGAGAGAAAATGCACAGTCATGCCACTTTCTGAAGCATAATTTAACCTCAGAACGAACTCCCATGATTCACTCCTGACCAGTGTTGTGTGTGTGTCACACATTCACGCAAAACCAAATCTTCCCACCTCGTCACTCTCCCTTAAACTACAGGCTTCGGCTGTGCGCGATCTATATGTCTAACCTGTTTAGTGTTTCTCATACTCTGACTGGAAGACTTATTGATTTACTTGGAGCTGGTTTGGTCCCAGCCCGCTGCCCCAAGTGAACGGAGAGAAATTACCTGCAATGCCGAACAAATTAAACAGTCATTTGCTCTGAGATGAAGCCAGGCTCGCTACGACGACCAAGCAGCAAATCTGAATTCGCAGGCTGGCCTAGCAACAGAGAGCTGTCCTTCCGTCTCGTTCACTCAGAAGGACAGATAAACAGCCTCTCCAACCCAAGACACCGGGCCATTTACAACAGCTTGACTCATTGGAATTAGGGATAAAAATGTCAATCCTCTCTTAATTTGTCACACCTGAGAGCAGAGAACAATGTGGCAGGTATTGTCAGTTCAGAAAGGGACCCTTCATCTAGTCCAACTACAGACTGGATCAAACTGAGTGGCCATGAAAGAGAAATCAAGATGTATTTGCAACAAGTATATTGTTCAAATTGTAAATGTGTTTCTTTCCATTCGTGGAAAGTATTTTCCTCCTTACAGATATCATCTCTCTTTGCTTTTTTTTTTTTTGTAACTCTTGACTCTTGAGTAAATACTAAAAGCTGTTTAGTTTCATTCATGAATGGAAAAAGGTTTCAAAATCAAACATACACAATAAGACAACATGGTTGTCTTCTAAACAGGGGAGGGCATTTATTGTATCGTTTATCATTTAAAAGTATCTTGTCGACATTAGCTTTGACAGACAACTTTGACAATTTGCAACAAGTAAACATATGAAGCCTGCTAACAAGCAATGTAAAAAGAAATATAAATTAAAAAAGTAAATCCTAATTTTAAAAATAAACGAAATGCTTATATTCCTGCAAGTCACTCTGTTGAGTTTGCTTTTTTGCAATGGTTGAGCATTGCCAGTTGTTGATAGGATATTAAAATGAAAATCCAATATAGATGTAACTTTAACATCAAAGGTTTATCCTCTTAAGTCTGGGAGTGCTCTGCAAACTTGACAACAATCTGCTCGCTGGATTAAAAGATGTTTTGATGTGCTATTGACATTTTTTTTCCCCTGCGAGAAGAAAACTTTTGGATTATCACAAATGAAGTATTGATTCTCAAGGGATCATCTGTAATCTGCCCAGTATGGGCTTACCTTGTTGTTTAACACTGCCAGCCTGAGGTTCAACAAATCTAAAAAAAACACAAACATAATTTAGAAATTCTGTGGGTGAAGTTGGGGAGATTAAGAAAGGGAAATATAGAAAAAGGTCATATCTGCAGCTTTTGATTTCAAATGAAAACTCTAGGAGAGAGTTTAAGTTTAATTTGTGGTAAAGAAGCAGCTCCACCTTATGAAAGTGTCAGGTGAAGAAAGAGGTGGGAGAGCGGTTTAATCATCCGATGAAACAGGAGGCGCTCGTCTTCTCGACAGCGCTGCCTCAGTCTCAGTTCGCTGAGCACCGCCGAGATGGCTTATGCAGTCAGTCAGCTGCTTGGACAGAGTCCTGAGCATTAAGAAGTTTTATCTCGGCTCTTATGTCCGTTTTATTCTGATGTAAATCACATTAGAATAGTTAACTATTCAGAAAACAGAAATACAGAAATAGTCTGGGCACTTAATGTCACAAACAGAACAAAACATTTACTCTTTCTTGTGAGATAATTAAAATATCAAATTTCTGTGGAATTTATATATTTAAACAGGCTATAAAGTGATAATGTATCAGTCTTTGTAATCAATGTACAAACTATATTCATTTGTAAATTTATTATATCATAGAGGGGAAAAATGTATTTGAGAAAGCAACAATAAGAACCTGCTGCTATGACGAGGGTTACTGTTGATGTAAGCATTTTTACATAGATATACTAAACTACCAACAGAAATGAACCAATTACACTTGAAATAGTTATTTTCAGGTATGTAACAGTTCAGGCATGGAAGAAATTTGGGATTTAATCGAAGACCCTAATAAAAAAAAAGGACTAGCTGCCAAATGCACAGCTAAAATGTGCTAGCCTAGTAAAAACCAGTTCCTTGTTGTTCGCTTTGCTTCGTATAGCGAGTCTGCATCCTTAGCTCTGTTTAAGTTTAAAACAATTGGATCAACCCAATCATCAATGTGTGGCCAGGATGTATGTAATGTGCTATCTTGATTATGAAGGAAGCTAAACTACTATGCGTGTTATGTAATCATAAGCTAAAGAACCGTGTATATGCTGTAGTTACCCATCCTGAACGACGTCTTTGCCAGCAATAAAATGTCTTAGACATTCCTATTGGCCTGACATTAATTGCTCAATATTCGGAAGCGTGGCCAACAGGGCCTGAACGGCTTTGTTCACTTCCTCTGTTGCTGTTGATAAAACTACAGGCAGATTACAATTCAAAACCAGCGCAGAAAATTGACGTCATTGTTCAAAATTTGAATTGATTGGTTGAAAATTTGACTGGAGAAATCCAGCTCATTAAGAGAAATCCCAGATGGAGCACTGAAGGGAAATGAGAATTGAGTCGAATTGCTTAGGAAGTTTATAGCCAGTCTAGCTTATAGCTACTTAGCTGTTTAGTTCACGTAGTCAGCCACCCAAAGAGAAAATAAAAACATTTTTGGTGTGTTGATTTAATATCAAAACTACCCTGAAAGCTTTTTTTTTGTCATCCTTTAAATCTCAGATAAGTATAAACTTTGTGTTGACATACAGTCTTTTTTTTTTTTTTTTTACCATGTTCACATGTCTGTAATGGTTGTTATGAGATATTGTGCCATAAATGCCATAAAGTTGTTTTCAGCAGATAGCTTTGTCTTGTGTTGGAAGTCTAAATCTGACTGGCTATCCTGTTGTCTTGATATTTTAAACGGATATTTTTGAAGTAATTAATTTAATCTTTAGTTGCCCTATTGTGTTGACAGATGACTAATACTTGATTATAAAGAACTTATGACAGAATGGCAGACAAGAAATTATTGGTTTGTGAGAATGTAGTGTCATTAGCTACATTCTAATGATGCTATCTCATAAATCATTATTAGGTAACACTTTATTTGAAGGGTTGTGCATAAGACTGTCATGACACTGTCATAAACATGACATAACACCTGTCATGAACATAAAGAAGTCTTTATGAATGTTTATGACAGTTGTCATGAAATATCATTCAAAGTTGCTCTAAAAGTTGTATTAAAAGTCCATTAAAAGTGGCAACTTTGCATGATTTTGTAAATTATGATAATTTAATGCTGAATGTCAGTCTTATGCACACCCCTTCAAATAAAGTGTTACCCATTATTATCTGTTATTAGCTACATTTGTGAGACAGCGTCATTAGCTATCTGTAGCTAACGTGCTTCAGATAGCACGTTAGCTACATTGTTGTAGTACTCGTGATCGGTCTTGGTCTCGAGACCATTTTTTGATGGTCTCGGTCTCGGACTCGACCGCATTTGGTCTTGGGCGCAGAGAACTCGGGATTTTATTTCAAGACCAGTCAAGACTGCAACTGTGGAAATATCACTAAACTTACAGCATACTGTCCAGTTTATTTGTTAACATAGTTGTTTTCACTGGATGCAAAATGCACCGATTAAAATCCAAGCAATAATGTGACCTTCTGTCATGTTATTGCTTGGTGAAAACATAGTTGTTTTCACTGGATGCAAAATGCACCAATTAAAATCCAAGCAATAACGTGACCTTCTGTTACTTCCCCCACACTTTTCACTCGCACACGGCACTCTGAGACATGTGCGGTGGTTTTCTCTGAGCAGTTGAAGATGCTCAGAGTAATAGAATTGCACTGCATAAATCATAAGAAATCCGATGGCGACAACTAACTCAGCAGCGCTTCGCTTTCACAGATAGTGGGGACAACGTGTAACTTGTTTTGTCACTTCGAAAAGAAGCTCAAAGAAAGGTAAGCTCCGTTGACATGATGTTAGCAAAGCTAGCTGTACAGAGACGCATAAGCATTTGTGATGAAAAAAAGTTGGCACTCACTGCGCTGGATTATTGTGTAGAGGCGTTGACTGACCTGTTGCAAATATGGGACAACATTGTCCAAAAGTCTGCAATATAGTGACGTGACATTCATGAACGATCCGATTCTTCTGAAAAGCTCTTTACGAAGAAGATAGTACTGGAGTGTCACTGAGAGCCGTTCTTTGTTCTTTTAATGCTCTGCGAACTCTGCAGTAGCTATCATTATTTTTATTTAATATTATACATTGATATTTATTTAATTAGTAAATAAATAAAACACAAGAATGAAAGAGCACACAGAGCATGCTTATTGCTCTTTGATTATTTTCGTTCAAAGTGGCAGCTGTAATGTGTGCCATGGTGCCAGACTGCCTGGCTTCATACTGTAGCTGGAGAGAGGGTGAGAACAGTCACAGTGAGCGCCTTCTGCTTGGTTACTTCTTGCTCGAGGCTCCTTGGTCAGTGTTCATAGTTGAGCATTATTTACTGTCAGGACATTGCCTCAATTGCTATGTTTAATGGTGCAGAGAGTGGTGGTTTCTGACATGAGCAATATGGGTAAAAGCCCAGGGCGTTATCTTTTTAGGGATGGCATGAGACCACTGCGAATTGTAGCACAGAGATGGAAGCAAGTATTGTTTACATTTATTTCAGCTCTAAGTATTTAATATCTAGGTGTTTTTATGGGAATATGGATCTTTCAGATCAATTTGAGAAGCAATTTTGACCATATTTCACATTTTATCATGTCATGTAGTGCGGGGCGCTGGTCTTGTTCTTGACTCGGTCTTGACATCCCTTGGTCTTGACTTGGTCTCGGATCCTAAAAGTCTTGGTCTTGTCTCGGTCTCGATACACTCTGGTCTTGGTTTTGTCTTGGTCTTGCTTGGTCTCGATACACTCTTGTCTTGTCTTGGTCCTGCTTGGTCTTGGGTTAAGTGGTCTTGATTACAACACTGCCACAGCTAGCATTCTTTTTGTAGTGCTGTATTAGCAAAAGGAATATTTCAAAACTGTTGAGTCTGGTCTGAATGTGATTCTCTGTAGTTTATCATTTAAAAAACCTGAAATGGTTTGTGGATTATGATACTTTGGTTTGACCTGTAAAAACATATGCCAGCTTATTTTTAGTACTCTGGCCAGTTTTTGATTGGACACTGTAAAATATGAATTTGGCAAAAACACATTATTCCAAACTTATTCTGAAGACATTATTTGCGATTTCAGATACTTTGACCGTATTTAACCTGAAATGTCAATAACTTTAGCTAAAGGTAGTTACCCAGTGTTTTTTGGAAATGTTAAATTACCTATCAGCATTGTTGTGTCAAAGACAATCTATGATGCTACCATTGAATTTACACAATATGAAGGACTACATTCTCCAATAAGAGGTTAAAAAAATACAACCTTCATTATGTATGTTTACTAACTGGAGATGGATGGGCTGCCTGCGGACACAATCAGAATTTTACAATAAATTTGCAGGAATAACAATAATAATAATAATAATAATAATAATAATAAAACAAATTAATAATAATAATAATAATAATAATAATAATAATAATAATAATAATAATAATAATAAAAAGACTGCACTACATCATCACCTCCAAACCCCAGTCAGAGGTATTTAATGGCATGCAGAGCTGAAGTTGCATGGCTGTTGGAAAGGTGCTACATTTCAATGTGTTAACAAGGTAAGAAAATCTGAAAGATTTCACTTCCAAGTCGGGGTTTTAATGAACAGAGAACAAAACACTCCGCCTCCACCCTTTCTACCACCTTGCCTTGGCTGCTGTGAGCAACATGACATTTCCCACTTTGTGCCACCGTTCTTTGTGTGCCGACCTCCTTGACTTACAGTTTCTCTAAGTGCTTTGGTTCCATTTTTTATTTTCAGTTAGAAAGCAATGAAAACATCCGGTCCTAAATGTGAACATTAAATGGTTTAATGTACATGTCCAAACACCTACAGACACTGTTGCTTTGCCATAAAAAAAGCTTGTTAATGGACCTGTTGCAAATATTCACTTTGGACTGACTCATGCCTTTTGATAGATTGGATCTGTGCTGTGTGTGAATCTTCAGTGGACTGCCATCTTTCTGTATTTTGTTCAGTGAATGGTTAGGAAAAAGATGTTTAGAAATATTGAAGGAGCACTTCTGCCTTAACTTTGAAAGGTTCCGTTGACATGGTCCATTAGAACGCCTTCAAATTGTTTCCCCAAAGCCTTTGGTTTTATGTTTAGACTTTTTACCTCTGATGTGTGTCCGCTGTGAAAGAGTGCGGCTGAGTGTTTCTTCTTGTTATTCTATCTTTCTGAGTCAGTTGTTCGTTTCACCTGTTACTAAGGCAGCCAGTCTTTATGCCCTTTTTCTCAGTTTTCCATGAAGTACTTTTCATGAATACAGTGAAAAACAATAACAGTCTTGGTGCCTTGTGCATAATAAAGCTTCACATAGAGCAAGAAAAAGAGGCTCTTTATCTTAAACTTTAACATTAGTAGCATTAGCTAGCTGTAGATCAAAGAGTTGACTTTAGCTAATTTATAAATCACTGAACTGCGATTTCATAGAAGAGATATGGATTCAACACTTATGAGCTGTGAGAGCTCTGGGAGAGGCAGCTGCACATTGTCCAAAGAGGACAGTTCCCCAAAATAAGCCATGCTGCTGGTAGCAAGGCACTTATTTATCAAATACAACAAACTGACACAAGTCACTGGTGTTCCACAGCAGTTTTACAGAATACACCAATGTAATTATAGCCAAACATACCACCTTATCCAAGCTCAAAAATTTATATTGAGAAAACACAAATTTTAAAAAATAAAATAAAATAGCACGTTTATAAGAAGCAAATTTATTATCAGAATTCCAATTTGCATGATTTTGTTTCCACCGGTTACAAGAAGCCATCTTTGTGTCAAGATTTGAGTCTTACAGAAAGGCAAACGCTCACATTCAGGAACAATAATGCTTAGCAAACATCTCTGACTAAAACCAAGTCCAGATCCAGCTGGGGAAAGAATCGCACCTTTTGAATTCTAATGCATGACTGCAAAAAAAATAAATAAATAAATCGCTGCCTCCTCCTTTTCACTCAGCAGGTTGTGTGCAACTCTTGCGCTCGCTTCCATTGATTCACAAGGGCGTAAGTGCAACATGTGTGTGACTAATTCATCCTCATCCTTGGCAAGGACTCACCAGGAGCACAACAACCCACTGAGATTTTGGATAAAGACATTAAAAGAAGTCGGTGTGCTGCATGTCAACTGTTTCGGAGCTGCTTCTGCGGCTGTGAGACGGCGCCGAGAGGCAAGAGGAGCAGTCAGTAACAGTGTTTATCAGGCAGGAACCCTAACCCTCTGAAAGCAGCATAAGCTTTGAATTGTTCCACAACCAGAATGCTTTTCTCACTTTCTGAAGTTGAATCAGACCAAGCTTCTCTCATTATAGGTCAGTCACAATTACCAAAATGATTTCTGTTTATTAAATGTCAGAAAATGTATCGAGAACAATTTTTACCCAAAACGTTTGGCTCAAGTCATACAGTTTTAAGGACAGTTATCCCTGATATTTACCAAATAATTAAACTGTGAAAAGAAATGATCAAATTAGCAAATTAAAATAATTTTGGCCTCAGTTAGTATTTTATAGACACTTTGAATCTTATTGTTTACATCCAGAGATTTTGTGCATCTGCACAATGTTGAGGGCAAACAGAATTCTTTTACCTGCCATCCAAAGCTGCTGCTGAAAATATCGTATTGTTAAAGAACTAATGCAATTTTTTAATTTTTAAAGTATTTAAGTCATATTGGGAGAGAATTGCAAATAAACTGGAACCCATACATCACTGACTTCATTTTAAATAAAATTCAAACTATTACTTTGACTATATTGTTTCAGAAAATACTTCAAGATACTCAATTTTTCACGGTACTGTAATTGACAGTTTTTCAAGCAGAGCTATATTCTTGCTGATTAGTTCAGTTGTATGAGTCATTTCATATTATTTAGTGAGAGGAAATTAGTGCAGCTAATATCTTAGTCATAACTAGATTATAGAATTTTCCAATGAATTCTTACTGTCATGATGTGTGAGTGTTGGTGGTGAGAGAGATACTGGTGGGCCCAAGTTAACATGATAAAAGTAGATTTAATGATGAAATCCAGGAACAAAACTCCAAAAAACTCAAGCACCACGGGGAAAACTGACAGTAGAACAGACTGGTACTACGATTGACATTAGACGAGGACCCAACAAGGAACAAAGGACACCAGTGGGTTACAGGGAGAGTAATTAGGGAACAAGACACACCCAGGAAGAAATCAAGGGGGAAGAGACAGGACACCACAGAGACTCACAGGGAAACCAAACCTAGAAAATAGACACACAGAAAACTCAAATCTTCACACTTACCAGAAAAATGAAAAAGATGGATGACTGACACGTCCATCATAAATTATGATCCAAAGCAGGAACATCAAAAGATTTTTGCATGTATAATCAAACATAATAAACAGTAGCCTAATTAAATGGCCCCAAATTCTTCCTGATAAAGTTACACGATTCAAATATTTTAGAAAATTTAGAAGGAAAATATAATTGAGTGAGAAATGTGACTAACAAAAATGATAACTCAGCATAAGATGGATTTCAACATTTCTTATGACATAGTTTGGAGCATAAAGGAGTGCTCTGACAATACTTAGAGTCACTCAGATTCTCAGCATCTTTCCTGAGCAGAGCTGAATGCTGACACATCCCACTGCACCAGGATTACCTTTTGATGCTAACATGCTCGGCAGCCATGCCTGCTCTGGCTAATTTAGTTAAGGAAACCACAACGGAGGTTAAGGAGAGATGTTGCTGTATGCCATGAACTGTCAGATCGTTGAAAGATTCACTGAGTGAGTTGACTTTAGTTACATAAAGATGTTTGACATCTATTTTTCATATTATCCACTAACAAGATCAGACTTTTTAAGTTTCTATGAAGAGAAGGCAGCTTGTAATCTAAAAGTACTCTCCCCATTGTGAAGTTATGGAATTAATGCCAAAAAAATAACAGCTGCATAATTACATTATTGTAATAAAAAAACAAAAAAACATATTGACAAATGTTCCAGTCAGCTTTCCTGCAAACACGAGGAAAACATCATTTGAACTCAATAAGAGTTATCTTGCGATGTTGGCATTGGCCTGACGCAAGTTGGTTGTTTAAAAGACAAAGAAAATGCTCAGATGGAGACCAATCACAACCCAAGACCCCCAACATTTAGCTTTTAGCAACTGTGTGTTTCTCCCTTCTGTGAAAGCACATCATTACACTCCTGACAAGATGGAGTTGTGGAAGTGAAGAGTCTTTTTAAAGGATGCTTCACACCCAGAGCAAGAACATGCCAACAGGATGAGCTACATGTGAAGGAAGCAAAGGAGGGCTGGTACAGGATATTAACAGAAGGAAAAATAGATTCAACTAAAATCTCCTCAGTTTAGGGAAAAATGTTTTCTTGCTTTACTTTGACAACCCTAAATAAAAAAGTGTTGTCAGTTGCATTCAGAAGTCATCTAGTAGAAGCCTCTTTCATGAAATGAAACCTCAGTATGAATCCAGCTGGTACGTGAAGGCCTCCAGGGTTCATTAGGGGACATTAGTCCCCTAATGAACGATGTTTTGAAAATCATGTAAAGCACTTTGAAATGCCTTGCTGCTGAAATGTGCTATACAAATAAAATTTGATTGATTGATTGATTGATTAGTGAACAAACAGCAGGGTTTCCCTATTTTAGGTTTTTTATACACCAGTAATTGTAATAGCAAAGATGAGATCAAGATTATCTGATGAAACGGTTGGAAGCACAAACTGGTCCGTAACTACGGCATGTCTGTACTGGTCTACACTTAAAAATAGTAAAGTGACAATGATGGATAAAGGATGAAAACATTTTGGATACTTTCAATGCAAGAAAACAACTGAGGTGCAATAAATGTATATTTATTTTAATTGCTTTTATTTTTTTACTTTTTGCCAATTTTAGGAAGATATTTGGTGTTTGGTATTGTTAATAATATCTTCCAATAATACATAATTACTAGTGATATTTTCAAATGTTCTGTCACCTGTAAACATGTTTGAACTCAAACACGTAAAGGAGTGCTGACGCTGCTGTCCTGGTGCCCCTTCCACCGGGCTCAGCATGTGTCCTGGGGGAAACCATTAACAGCATCATGAAGACATTAGTTACGATGGGACGGTTTGGATCAAAGGATGTTCATGTAATGGAATAACCTAGTCACAGTTAAGATCTAAATTAAACTGAGAAACTGTTTCAATTTGTTGTCAAGGCTTAAAAATGTATGTTTCCACTAGGGGTTGCACCAATTAGTCGACTAGTCGATTCTTTTCTCTGCAATGACTTTTTTCTGGGCCAGTCGACTAATCGCAATCACGTGACAAAACAGATTTTTCCAAGGAAATGAAAGAAGGTGGACTAGGTGAGTTCGACAGAAAGTTCAAATTGTATAAAAATATAAATAATTTAACAAAGTGAAACTGTAAATTACATCACAGGCTACCGCAATAGGGGCGTTGCGCAGCGCAATGGTTAGCGCGGCGGCCCGCATACAGAGACTTTAGGCCGCGGTAGTCAGGAGTCCGACTCCCGTCCTCCATCCGCTGGGCCCAGGCCCCGCTCCGCTCTCTCCGTCCCCTTACAGTCAGATTGCTGTCAAATAAAGTAGTGCCGAAAAAATCCTAAAAAGACTACCGGAGTAATGTGCGACAACGCGTCATGATGTCAGGCTTTTTGATCCATCCAACTGATCAGCGTCTCTTGTAAAGAAAAGGTTTGACTACATCTGGAAACCAAGTCCAAGCTTCATCCTGAGGATCTGATAGAGGCGATGTCTGCCACTGTCTGCATGTCGGTTCAGAGAGCCGCTGCTGATCAGCGGAGCATCGGGAGGAGGAGCAGCAGGAAGCGGTTGAATTCAACTGTAACCAAACGGGATCCGTTCATAATAAGTTTGGTTTGTGATGTTCCAAAAGCACCATTTTGGTCAGTGTGATAATTTGACTCCTAAATGTGCAGCTATCCAGAGATCATCAGCATCAGTCGGTGTTTGGAAAAAAAAAAAACAAAAGTCAGACCCGACTTTGTGCAACGAGCTTTTCTCCGCCGCTCACGAAGAATGATCCGTTTATTGCTCTTTTAATTCCTCATAACAGACTGAGTAAAAGCGGGAGGCGGGTCAATATTAGCCGTGAATTTAGCTGATAAAGCCTCCAAGTAGTTGTGAAGCGGTTTGCGCTTACGTCACTATGACGTCACCGCGACTAGTCGACATCAACTCGACTATTATCATGATGTAGTCGACCTTAAAAAATATGTAGTCGTTCAACCCCTAGTTTCCACACACCCACCATTCTTTGTGACTGGTTACACAAATAACTGGAGACTTACATATTGTATATTCTCCAAAATCCATGTATGTACCAGTAAAATATCCATTACCTTGTCTGACACAGACTGCTTTGAAAATATCAAAATCCCTCCAATCTAATTTCTTGGAGATTGGAATTTGTAACTCTTCCATCGCGATCGTGTCCACTGTGTTGGTTTTCACCCCGGTGGTGGTGACGGCCATTTGTTGCTCCCCGTGTGTCGAGGCCATAATGTTCTAGGTCATTTGAGAAACAATTATCTTGTCCTACAGAGGTTGCCATATGGGTTCTATGCATGTAGCACACTGACAGATGTGCTGTGTCTGTGGAAGCTGGTAGCTGCAGTTCGCATCAGTAAAGATCCGTTTGAATGAGACTTCTCCTAGTTGTCTGTTTTGCTTTTATCACAGTGTTACCACAGAACAAGCATTTACAGTTGTCCTCCTCCAGACGCCACGATCACCAGAGCTTAGTCCAACAGAGAACCTCAGCGATGCAGTGGAGCTGGAGGTTCCCATCATGGATGTATTACTGGTACATGGAACATCTTTGTTGTACTATCATATCAAAATCTCTGAGGATTAACCCTGACACCTGGGCAACACTTTGTTGAAGGGTTTGGACCCAGTACAAACATGGTGTACCTAATCTAATAAAGTAGTGATAGAGAGAAAATACCTCAGATTGGTATAACTGATGTGCTTGTTAGAATGGAAAACTTTTAAATGCTCATTTGGAAGCCTGAAGAACACTTATTTAACTCATGAGACAGGCCTTTACCAGGCTTCTGTTTGATTGATGAACTCTGACTTGGCACGCTTCGCTGCTCCTCTGTTGTCCAAATTACTATCAATCTCAGCAGCAGACCGTAGTTAAGATAGTCGCAGTCCGCTTCAGATAAAACGGCTCCTGTGCCAACCGACCTCTCCATCTTCAAATGGACTCAAAACAAAGCGTGTTTGCGTAAAAAATGCTAAGCAGAAACATCCGGATCTGACAGAGTGATAGGACTTGGTCTCATGCTGAAGGCTATTGCTGAGTTGTATGAGTGATTTGACTGATGTGACATGGAAATGCCATCTGTTAACACAAGTGTTATGGCACTGCTGTTCACTTACAGTGTATGAAATAGAAATTTCACTAAAGACATTTTTTATCAAACACAACAAACTGCAATTTTCCCCCTAGTATAGGAGACGGGTGCCCTGGATTAGAAGTGCAAATTCTAATGTTCTGTTGGTGTGAGTGTTATTTTTATGTAAGTCTGAATACATTATATACCCTCCTTTGTTTTAAATCTAATATTTTACCTTTTGCAGTAAATATCAAGAAAAATGACCAACAAGCAAATCAAGAAATTGATGATTTGACTAAAAACACCGGCGTTCTTTCTTGTAGGTTATTAAAATCAGGACTTTTTTCCCTCCATGCTTCTTTTACACCGAGAACAGAGTGTCCTAAGGGGTCTAAAAGCCCTTATGTTGTCATTAATATTTAATTAAAATAAAACATATACAATATTTCCCCTGCTACTTTCTCAAACATATAAATAAAATAGCCTGTATCGACTAATGAACACACAAGTTGTCAAAAGATGCTAAAAATAAAGCTTGTGTTTTAAAATCTGAAATTCAAAAGTGGCTCTGAGAATCTAATCTCTCCTCACTAATTGACACCCAGTAGATCTGCTCTGTTTGATCAAATGAAAGCTTCCTGTTGAAAAGGAAGTGGGAGAAAAGATACATCATGGGGGAATTACAGGCAAGGAGAAACCACTGGCTAATGTATCCAGAGCTACAGAGGGTCCACTGCATGTCTGACTTCTAATGTTAGGCAGGATTGTTACGATGAGTTCCTATCGCTCCTTTACATTATGTAAAGGAGCAACTTTTACCAAAAGCTGACTGGAGAGTTATTGGTAAATTGTCCATTTGATTCTGTTCTTAAGTGTTGCTGCTATCTTGTTTTTTATTTCCCTACAAAACCCTGCAAAACGTTTCCTCACATTTATTCACAATACATCCAAAACTGCAACTTGATTGTATGTCAATGAGAATTTAAGTGAAAGAACACTGCAACATTTTCTCACCAAAACATCTCAAACATTTTGAGATTAATCTCAGAAATTTTCTACCAAAAACAAGAAAATTTCTGCATTTCAAAAGTCTAATTTTTGACTTCTGAACTGTTTTCTGGCAAAATGTTTACTACTTTCTATCAAATTTGCGATTTTACAATCTTAGAAATTTCCATGTTTTTTTTTTTCTAGAAAATCTTTGAGACTTTTTGGCAAAACTCACTCCTTTTTTATCTAACTTCTTCATTTTTTCACATATATTATTTTTTTTCTTTTCTTTTTATCAGATCTCCAGTTTAGCCACAAAAGACTATAAAATGCATTAAATATTATTATTGTAACATAACAAAATGAGAAGAGGTTTAAAAGGTGAGAACACAGTCAAAAGCATTGTTCACTTCCAGCTCTAAATATTTATTATTTTCCTGCTCACTGTTTTCCTGAGACCTGCTGAACATCTCTGTTGGAACAAGAAGTGTAGATCATGACAAGTCATCAGCACTGCGAACACATTTAGCATATCATGAGAGGATGTTTAATGGTGTTAAATTGTGCAAGGGTCAGAGTGAAAGTTCATTGAATCGGGGGCAGGGTGGTGGGGTCTGCTGATGGTGTGAAATGAGTCGTGAAAACAGAGACAACAAGCGACTTCGTTTGTCATTCAAAGGCAATTTCATGACATCAGGGCAAAGTGTGGAAAGCACAGTGTGACCATATTGGCAAATAAGTGCTTTCACAATTACAAGTTAATGACAACAGCTGTATAATTAGCTATATGGTTATAAAAATGATTGATTTGACAGAATACAGACAACACACACAGAGTATAGAAGCAACCTCTGAATACTCTGAACTGAAAGGGCTGTGAATGGAGAGCAGGAGGAGTTGGTGAGTTGTAGATGTATGTATTAGTGTGTGTCAGGTGGGTATTTTATTGTTGCGTCAAAGCGCTTTGTATACCGTGTCATTTTGATGTCTATATACGTCCAAGCTGCTGCCCTCTGAACCATGCAGTCACTAAATCTTTGTAGCTTTGCTGTGTTTACACAGTTACAGCTTTCCCTTGCCAGATAAAATGAGGGAAACAACACAACAGTAAGCCAAAGGGGCATTTTGGATATTACCCTTGTGGTGAAGTTATGTGTTTTGAATGGTACTTAACTGTAGACAACATCATGAGGACACACAGCATATATTGTCATTGGTATGCAGATTATATCTGGCTCAACAAATCCATAAAATTTGCCTGGCTTTAGCCGTCCTACGCAATTCTGCTAGATTCTCATCTCCCTTCTTCTCCCTCCATCTGGGATTTCTCCCATTGAGCTGGATTTCTCCAGATGAATTCCAACCAATCGCAGGCCAACCAGTGAACAGAAGAAGGAATTGTGAATGATATTTTAGAATTGTCGTCCTGCTTTAAATGGTTGTAGTTTGACAATGGCAGCAGAGGAAGTGAATGAAGCTTTGCAGTCCTTTTTGGCCACTCATCCAAATACTGAGCAATTAGTCAGAATAAGAGGAATGTTTAAGACATTACATTGAAGACAAAAATGTTCTTTAGCTTGGTACTTCTCTCTTTGTAATTTTCTGTAAGTTTATTAGCATAGCTTCTTTCACAATCAAGCTAGTGCATTAGTTACATGACGGCCAAATGTTAGCGATAGGCTGAAATCAGATCCAATCAATTAAAACATCCACAGCAAGTAATAATGTCTAAACAGCTGAGGGTCCAGAGAGTTTGTACGAAGCAAAGTGTTGAACATGATGCTACCAAGAAATCCACAGCATATATATATATATATATATATATATATATATGTGTGTATAAATTCCCTTCTCACCCTCAACAGGTGGTTTCTTTCATCTTCTGACCTCAGGTCCTCTACCAGAGGCCTGCGAGCTTGAGGGTTCTGCACAGTATCTTGGCTATGCCTAGAACTACACACAGCAAATTTGGAAGTGTTCCATCAACTCCTACAGAGTTGAATTCAACATTTTGAAAGTGTCTATATTGGTCCACTCTGGATGGTGTAGAAAGTACACTTTGAAAGTGTTATTTGTGATAGAGTTGAATCAACACTCTCAGTAGTTGAAATCAAACACACTTCAGTGTTAATCTACCCAACGCTAGTGTATATTGTCAAAAGTTAACACTATGAACGTGTTAATCTAACGCAGAACGGTGTAAAGTATATATTAACATAGAAATCTGAGTTTTGAAATACTACTGGCAGAGTGTGCTGTGGTGGCGCAGGGGTTAAGCACAACCCAAGTATGGAGGCTCTAGTTTTCAATGCGGCTGTCATGGGTTCACTTCCTGGTCTTCCCCTTCTCTCATTACTCACTTTTTTTGCCAATTTACTACCAAATAAAAGCCACTAGAGCAATTAAAACCATTTATCCCCCAGAAACTACTGGCCATCAATAATCCCCAAATTCATTTTAAAAGACATTAGATGCTACAAAAACAGCAGCACCATTTGCAGTATATAATCTACTTTTATTTCAAAACATCAAACAGCACGACAGCAATATACAACAAAGGTCATACATTCATACTTTGCACTGAAGGTGAAGTGTGCTTTGAAAGTTCATTGGAAGCGGCCATGGATGGTCTTGTGATAACTGATGGTGAAGTCCCTTTGGTGCTGCTCTTGTTTTCGCCAACATGAAGGAGGAAGACTTCCAGCCTGGAAGGGAAAACAGGAAATATAGCAGAGACATTAGGATAATAAATAAATATTTTAAAAAGAAGTGTGAACAAAACTAATCAGACTCACCTGTGTGTGTCACCGTCATATTCATTCAAATTACGCTGCCCACCCGGTTTACAAGATAAAGCATAAAAAAGTCAGAAATAATTACTAAAGAAATTAGTCAGCTTATAGAAAAAATTTTGGACAGCATTAAAAGTCGTGCCAACCTGTCTGAAGAAATGTGTTGAAGTCATCATAACAGGTTTCAGTCACCAACATGACACACTGACAAAGAAAAAAACATTTTGGCAGTTTTTAGATGTGCCACAGGTACAAAATACCAGAGTCAAATGGCTTAATTGCCTCTTCATTGTGTAGATATGTTCTCCAGAGTCCTGCTAATCACCTAATTGTTGTATTCAGGCGGTGCAGCAGCAGCACATCTAAATGTTGCAGAACAGTGGCCCTGCAGGATTGGAGTTTGACACCTGTGGCTTAGATCAAGCCAATGGTTTAGTACAGCCACTCCCACGTTTTGCAGTCTACAGCCAAACACTTAAAGAAAACGACCCCACAGCTAAATAATGTTAACTCAAATGGCCTCCAGATTTTCCTGACAGTTTCAATGTTCGGTTAAGATAATAAACAGTCATATATACCGTGATATCCAAACAAATAAACGTACATTAAGCAAACTATGTATATGAATCGATACTCTTGTGTAAACGGAAAAATAATGCCTCCATAAAAAAATAGTCAAAAACATGATAATTTTAACATGGAACTTACCTTGTTATATAAGCTCCAGACAAGACATCATAATGCTGCCTCCGCTCCTCAGGCAAACATGTGACGCAGTAGCGGGGGGCGGGGCTAATGACCGGGCCCAAATAATAAAGCTCATGATAATTTAACTTTACAACATGGACATGCCCGCAACAACGGAGCTAACAAGTTTCATCACCACAGAGAGTGACTATGTCATTTTGAAGTCCATCTGACATGAAATACAACAAACCAAGAGAAGAACAGAAACATCAGGCTTCTGGTCACTAACGATGAAACAACACAAATTCAAAACATGTTAACGTAGTCCGTAGAAATGCTCTAGCTAGTTTGCCAGTCGTTGCCAAGTGACTGATGATTACGTTGGTGACAAGCTATACCCAGAATGCACCTGGAGACAATAAGGACGATTCATTTGTAGTTTTGTGTGTCATGAAGTTAAATATAAGAGTGAAAATAAAGCCAGTCATGTAGCACAACATTTTATTCAATATTTTACACTCACTATGTCACTAAAATCATTCAGTCTGGTAAGTTTTTTTTAGCAACCATGAGTCAACAATGGGGCACCCTACTATATAACCTACTGGGGTATTATACACAATTCTCAGCAGGAGAGCCTTCACCTTTACATTTATCATCAGATGTTTTAATGAAAATTTGGATTCCTGAAGGTATCTTCTGCCCCCCTGTAGGTCCAGGCTGGGTAGCTGCTTCAACCCCTACCCTATCTGTTGCTCATTCCTGGATGTAATGTCACTAATATGTTGCAATTGTGGATGAAGCTGAAGTTGGTTTCCAATTCTAGCTTCCAATAGCTAAAGGGTGATTCCACTTAATTTTTCACTTCTTTCCGCATCTGTAATCAACTCTAGTTTAAAAACTGCTACACCTAGACTCTTCAAACCTGGACTAGATTATTCTGCTCTAATAGCAGAATATTTATTACCATGTTTGGAATTTGTGAAACCTTTTTTCTGATTTGTGAAAACTCAATAAATTTCGATTTTCACCATTTTTGGTACCTCTTTCAACTGCTCTAATTAAAAATTACAACTCCTAGACACTTCAAACCTGTACCAGATTATTCTCCTGTTCAAGCTGGATAATTAAAACCATGTTTGGGATTTGTGAAACATTTTTCTGATTTGTGAAACTTCAATAAATTTTGATTTTACCACTTTTTTGCATCTGGATCACACTAGAACTGGTCTAATTTCAAAACTACAACACCTAGACTCTTCAAACCGAGGGCCCTGGTGACCACTGGCACAACCGTGGTCTTCACCTTCCAGGTCTTTTCCAGTTCCTCTCTGAGGCCCTGGTATTTCTCCAGTTTCTCGTGCTCTTTTTTTTTGTTGTTGTTTGTTTATGCTGAATCAACTTTCCAAACTTTAACCTCCTAAATTATGAAGAATTCATTCTACCTGTGTGTCCAGTCAGATCAATGCAAACCTCAGGTATTAATTACATTATGAACTTTCTTTTTTCCAACATTTCATTCAACATACTTCTAGTTATGTTCCTCAGCAGACTGCTGTGGGCGGACCTTTCTAGTTTTTGTGACCATGTATTACAGACATTTTAAAATGTAACATTTTATCCCAGAAGGCTTTACTTTACAAGTCTGGCATCCTAATGTATTTGCTTCGCCATGGAGATGTTGATGTGTTTCTCCTTTGGGGGACAACGAAGCAGATGTCTGAGTGGGAGGGGAGGGGAAAGCACAGATGTGCGCCACTGGGGACCGCCATGCAGTTCCATCGGGACTGAATCTGGAGAGGAAAGTGGCCGGTCACGTTAAGCCTCTTAGTGCTGATTCTGTGACGCGGGGGCAAGAGCTCTTGTCCCAGATGTTAAACAGATGGAAGCATCTGCATCTGAGCGTACAAACATGGCAGAAGCTGAAAGTAACAGCGGCGAGAAGAAAGAAAAAAAAAACAGACTGGACCTGCATTGACCATTTCCAGGTAGTTGAAGCAGAACAACACAAAACTGTAATCCCCCAGGGTAGAAGTGCACTAAGCTAACATGCTAACAATTCTGTTAGTGGGACAAGATCAGTACAGTCGGACATTGGACATCGGTAGGTTTCTGTCAGAGAATCTTTGTAGGAAAGTAGACAATAACTGATTGAGGATGGCATGGGATTTTAAACTGTCCCATGACATGCATACTCCACATACACATGAATCATATGTAGAGTGAGTGAACTTTCTTAGAGATGACTTTGGGAATCAATATGAAATCACCAAGGATGAGATGAAAGGGATAAGAAAGATCATGACTTAAATATGACACTGACATACATCTGGAATGATATAATCATACTCTACATATAAAATAAACATTTCCTCTGTTAAGTACGGTGGATGATCTGTGATGGTCCAGGTCCGTTTCTCTTCTAAAAACTTTTAGAACCATGTTAGGTATCAAGTTCTTTGCAATGCCAGGTTATTTGAAATTAAACTCTGGTGGACTCTGCCAGAAAAATCAAAATGGGTATTGATTGGATATTTAGTATTTAAGATATTTATTTAAATATTTGGGAAACTTGTAATATTTTTAGAAATTTGTACAGAAAAGCCCAACCCATCAGTTCCCAACATTCAGACACCATTCAAAGTGATTTAGATGTTAACATGGTTCACATAATTTTTTTTGCTCATTAACTATTGACAGTATAGCTTAACTATGTTGTAGCCTAATGGACATTGTGCAAAAAAAGCAAGCAGTTTGAAATAATTAATGATGAAGTTTTTCTGAATTTTAATTCACTGAAATCGAAGTTTGAATCTGTAAAATGCAGCTATTGGAAGATCACCCAGATTACTAACAGATGATCTGTTTTCCATCTTATTGGCTCGGAAGGCTTTAATTCAAGATGTCAACAGCTGGCACAATGAGCACTAAAAGCAAATAAAATGAACTTTACAGTAGGTAGACTGTAGAAAAAAACTCTAATAGCTCTTTGCATTGACAATGATTCCGACAAGTGGTTTAATAAATCTTTAAGCTAAAAATAATCTTATCCTCACAATATTCCCACAAATAGCTGTTTAATCCATTCCAATTAGCTGCTGAGGCTGATTTCAACAATGTTTTTTTTTTATTTATTTTTGGCTGGAAAAATAGGAAACTTCTTGGTTAAAGCCACTTCAGGCCAGTAGGAATTCCTTCAGTATGACACTGGCTGGGTTTGGATTCACATGACATAACTAATAAAGTCAATATGGCCCCAAATTCACCTGTGAAAGCGATCTGAGTAAATGCATCCAAAGGCTTCCTTACATCATGATCATGGCTGTACCAGGATTGGTTTATTTTCAAGTTCAATTCACCCAAAATAAAGCCAGGTAAAGTCAACAGTTCAGAGACAGTATATGTGATCCCAAAGCACTCACCTAAAGAGACAACCATGTCCTACCAAGTGCAAATCGAGTGCACAATCTGTGTACCACAGTTCATTACCTGGCTCTCACACAAAGAGTCAATATAAATCATACATATTAAGTTAGCTATCGGTGTTCACACTAAATGATGGATGTTGTTACCCAGAAGTGTTGAATAAATGACAGTTTAAGGTGTTATGTAGTGTGGGGCACTTGTCTTGTTCTTGACTTGGTCTCACGCTCTGTTGGTCTCAATCTTCATTTGGTCTTTATGTACATTAGTCTTGGTTTTGACTTGGTCTGGGGTTGGGTGGTCTTGATTACAATACGACCAGTTTACCCATCCAGAACCCTCACACCAAAACACATCTGTAAAATTCAGAATCACAATCTCACCTGCGTCTACCTCTGAAGGTAGCAGGGTCCCAATTTCTATAAAGGATGTTGTTTTGCTGTTTAGACTTACTTTAATCAGGACTGCAATCTGCATATGCCCAAAAACCTGGATTAAAGCTGGTAGTGTGCACACAAAATTGTACAACGACATCAGCACAAAGACGCACGGCTGCACAAACCCTCAGACAGGCAAACACAGACACAGCATGACCATCTGTGTGAGAGAGACGTTGCAGCGTTTGTTTGAGGTTGTTCAGTTGCCAATTTACTTCTCTTTGTCAGCTTTGTGCAGCTCAAACAGCCACTCTTCGGCTGAGCCCTCTTCAGCTGTACTCGTCTGCCTGCTCCGCTTGTCCGTCCTAACAAACCGTTCACTCATTTATTTATTCTTTTGCTCCTGCTGGTGGTCACCGCCAGCAGTAAACACTTCCCAGCCCTTCCAACCTGACAGGGACAGATAACAAGGAAGAAACCACATAGTGAAGGAAACGAGGGAAATTTGTTTCCACTACCAGAGATCTCTGGGATCAGGCTCTCATGGTCCAAGGTTACTACTTCACACTTTGCTATAAAGTTAGTACTACACAAAATTCTTTTGGACCTTTCTTCAGTGATTAACCTGGATTCCTACAATTTGTATATCAAACATAGCTTATTTGAGAGCTCATCAAAACACCGGTCACTGATTTTTACACATTTTCAAAGGAGCACTTACCAGTAAAAGATGACATTAGAAATCTTAAGTGTTTTGCTTAAGTCAGACAGAAGATCACCTGGGCTTAGTTGGAATATGTTGCACAAATAACATAACTGTGGAAAGCAAGTGAAAAACAAAAACACTGCAACTGAGGATGTTTAATTCATGAGCTATCAGTTTTCCCTCCTTATGTCTCATCATGCTGATTCTTGGTGCACTGTCTCACTTTGCATCTCTTGGGATCACAATCTGCAAATCAGGGCTTTGCTCCCTTCAGATCTGCCCTGAAGTAGCCTGTCAGAATAAAGCTTGGCCTGACTCCACGCACCTCCCACTGCAAAAAGGAAAAACCGTGTTGCGTTCATATCATGTTTCAAGCCATTAGCCAAGCCCTGGGAAGACAACGAGCAGTGAGCAGTCGCAGAATGGAAGAGAGAGGGCACGAGGAGCCGCTATCCATCACTCCTCTAACTCCACTCATCTTTTCACTGCCTGTTGACAGAGACGCTCACTGGCACAGATGGGATGGAGGGAGAAGACGGCCACGCCCATGTGGGGGTCAGGGCAGCCTGATGAAGGCTGAGAGCAGGCAACATGAGAGGAGGGTTAGTAAATGAGCTTGTCTAGTGGATCTGATGACATTAGAGTCTGCTGCTAGCGCCTCATTTCCACAAGCAGGAAGCAGAGAGAAATGAATGAGTGCCACGTAAGATTATAATAAAAAATGTTCTGTTTGATAATCATGTTGGAAATGTGAGTGAATATGTTCCTGAATTACAGTTGCAGTTTGACTTTATCAAATAGTTTGCTGAAGTGATTTTGGTCATAAAATAAGCAATGACAGAATACCTAGCAAAACACAGGCTGATGATTAAGTCCTGCATGCTACATTTCTTATGCCTGGTTCACACAGAAGGATAATTATGCAGATTTTTCACCTGATTTTCCTGTTCCAACAATCTTAAGAGCAGTTCAATTCACCAGACTTTCTGGTGCACCAGGGCAGTTGTAACTGAAGCTTTGATTCCCCTTAGTGTTTCTGTCACCTTGTCACTGAACAGGCTGTGTTACACGCTGCAATATTGTATCAGGACAATCCAACATGTTAAATTGCCTGTGATTTTAAGTCGGACCGGTTCCGACGTCGTTCTGAGTCCTGAAGGACGGATCCAGACATTCCTGCTGGGTGGGTTGGGAAGCGTCGCTCACGGCTCCGGCTTTCCTCTCTGTTGAAGCTTTTCCTGGTTTCAGGATCTAGATTTCTACTCTGCTGAACATCCAGTTCGTCCCAAAACCCAAATGGTGTCCAGCGTCGCTTCTTCTTCTCCTCCAGATCTCCTCTGAACTAAAACACGGGTTTTAATTTTGATTCAATGAAAATCTGAAAATACAGGAATTCAAACGTTTATGAAGGACCAGATCACTCTCAACACACCACACCCAGCAAAGATGTGTCATAAGATTGTCTTTAGAACCATCCTGATAATTGGAGCATCCTTAAGATTGTCTGAAGGAGAAATCGGGTCATAATTATTGTGCCTTGTGAACCAGGCATTAGAAGAGCATAATCCTACACCATGGAAATGCAAGACAGATTCACAAAAAAGCCAAAAAAAATATCACTATAATTTAAATTCAAAAAAGGAGAAGATACACAAATGTTTAATGAAATTCCCTTTTTAGCAAACATAAATACTTTAAAATATTTATGCATGTGAATGTCTGAATTTTGGGTTGTGAAAATGAAAAATATCTGAAAATGTCAAGAAGGGTGTTTTAGGCAGTGAAGGCGAACCAATAAATGAATGGCGGCATGGCACCTTGCAGTTTATTTTCTCTTTTCTTGACATGGAAAGGCAAATACACAGGTGACACCAGGTGAGACAGACAAAAATCCAGCCCCAGACAAGGACATGACTCAAACTTAAATACTAAAGGAAACAGGAGAGGGGAATAACTGATCAGGAGACACAGGTGACAAACATGAGCTAAATTAACAGAGGAGACAGACCCGGAGAACCAATGACCTAGATCCCTATAGACAAGAAATAAAACCTGACATCCAACAGAAAACTAAACCTATGAAACAAAAACCCCACAACACATCCCAAAACACTGACATCGTGACAAAAAATGAGCGACAGAGTTAATGTAAAGCAAAACATCTAAAATAAAACAGCAGTTCTGCTCAAAGTGACAGAGGGAGAACCACCTTCACAGGTCCTCTGTACATTCTTCACTCCTGAAGTTAAAGTTACCTACCACACCACACGACTTCATCAAACTGAACTCCTTGAGGCAAGTTCGCAATTTACACAGAAAGTTATATTCTGTAGTATTTTCCACAAGTGCGTGTCTTTGATCAGTCATCTCTGAGATGACTTGAAAGGGCTTGTTGAGACAGTTTGAGAGTTAATTGGTGTCGTCCATGTTCAACTTGAGGAAAAACACGAAGAGAATTCATCTCCGAGTGTTGAGCTTTTCTGTTAAGACTGACATATGAAATAAAATTATGGAAGTGACTGCATTAGTATAAAATCAGAATTGTAGTATTTTATATTCATGTGAAACTGCATCAGAAGCTCTGAAACAGGGAAACAAAGAACTAGATTCAAACAGAAAATCGCCAAGTCTGCAGGTTAGATTTTTTTAGAGGAACCTCATTGACCAACTCCTTTGTTCTTCCGATGGACTTGTAACTCCTAGCTGGTAGGTAGGAAGGCGTTTAAGACTAAAGCAGATCCAGCCAGGACTGGAGCCACCATATATCTAACTTCTCCTACAGCCTTTTTACATTCCTAAGACCTAACTTTGATGGATTTCAGTGGCTGACAAGATCATGACGATGCTATTCCACCTTAGGCTTAAAAAACGGTTGCTTTCACAGCAGGGACGGACCTTTTTCTTTCTTTCTCTGTTTTTTTTTTATTTTTTTTATCTCTGGTGATCCCAAAGGCAAAAATATTGACACAAGAACCCTGTAGTGTTCTTGCTTTTTGTTCTGTTTACTTATAGTTCTTTAGGTAAGGTTGAAGTGAAAGAGGCGGCATAGCAACAGCATCTCACCAAGATCCCAAACTTTCACAGAGACATCCTACGTCAGTCACCCAAAAGCTCTGTGTGTATATATGTCGACATTTTCTGAATCTCCTCTTTTCCCCATCATCCCAAAGGAGCTGCGAGTTCCACAGCTGAGCCGGACCATCTTGTAAGCCCTACATCTGCACAGCTGTTACCCAGAATCCCCCAGAACAACAAAGGCTTACGCCTAATGGCATGTTGAGGAGAGAGAGGGAGGAGGGGTGGGCCACCTAATGAAAAACTCAACAAAGAAAAGAAATGAACCAGGAAACATCTCTGTAAGCGGGTTAAATGTGTCTTTGGATGTTGGTTGCCAGAGGGAATCTAGAGCTCTAATGAAAGTGAGAATAAGTTTGAAGCAGCAAAATGGTGTTTGGCTTGATTTCTAATAGTAGAGGAGAGACAGAGGAGAGTCATGAATAAAAGAAAAACTTCAATCTGGATGTGAAAATGGCAGAAATACACAGAACAAAGTTTTATGTAGGTTTAAAATTAAAGACTTACACTGTACAAAACAGACTGTGTACCTGTCAAACTGGTGCTACTTGAAAGGGGCAGTATTATGTTAAACTGACTTTTTTGAACTTTAGATTATGTTATAATATTAATCAAAAACATACTTGCAATGTTGCCATAGTTATTTCATACATGCTTGAGAAATCATGCTAAATTAGAGGTGGCATCAAAAGATTACCTTTAGAATGAAGTGTAATACCAAACCAATACCAAATGTAATATTTTTCAAAATGCCAGCATATGTGGCAAGAAAGGAAACAAGTTGACAGCAGTATTACAGCAGTACATTCCTGAGTTTAGAGACGTATTATTTGTTCCTAAATCCTAATGATTTCTAACAAAGTGTAATTACTTGACAGCATTTGGCAGAAACCCTGACACAAACCTGTCATTTATGTAATAGTAGATTTATTTCTTTTATTATTGAGATTTGTATCTAAAAAGGTTGTTTTAGGCTTTTAACTTGCAGCTGCTGATGTGCATCAACATGACGGCATGTTATTATTTAGCTGATTTCAGGAAAGTGAAGGAAAATGTCTGAATGTAGCCCCACTGATGGAAGAGCTGATGTCAGTCAGCTAATGCAAGTGCAACTTCATTATTCTGCTTGAATGACTGCTGCGCTTCATATTTCTGCTCATCCTCATTACGTCTACGTGGTATTTGTGTGTGCGTGCTTGCGTGTGTGCGTGTGTGTGTGTGTGGTATTTCCAAACTGGTTCTGGATAAGTGAATTTAATTGAATATTTAAGCTAGTATGGAATAAATCCAACATCATGACCAAAGTTGTACATTTTGTTGTTGTTATGGCTTTTATGGACACAATATTACAAAATCAGAATCATAATGAGTGACTGTGGAAATTACACAGACAACCACTCATTTCATGTAAATGCTCCTCCACATTCTTTTAATAGCCACATTGCCACATTCAATTTGCTTGTTTATGTCAGAAGAGAAGACAATTAAAGCCATTACTGCAAACCGCACCAATCAGGCTTATGGGGTTCTGTTTCTGCTGTGCCATGCCACTAAGCCTGTTATTTCAAAACGCCATCAACAGAAAAAATCCCTTTGATAACAAGTATATACATTACATTTTAAATTTTAAATTTTAATAGCTAAAATATGGATTAACTATATCCCATTCCATCTAAGCCATGTGTCCAGCCTCCATGTCTTATCCAACATCAAGTCCATGAAGAAAACCAAGAAGTGTTCAACTGCCAGAGCTTGGGAATAAATTCAGGAACAGAATATCCTCATAAAGAGAAACATTCATGTGTTAGTGACATATAAAACTCATTAAAATGCATTTCTTGTTATAGCAAGACATTTTCTTGCTTTAACAAGAAACTTTTTTGTTTTAGCGAGGTCAGTTTTATAGTGTATTACCAAGTACTCTGACAAATTACAATTTCCTCAAAGGTATCTAAAAATCCTTATAGGTCTTACTGTTTTACAGTTACATTTCTTACTTAAAAGAGAATATATTTTCTTTTTTTATTTTGTCGTAACGGTACTACACCTCAATTTATTTCCAAGCTCTGGCAGTTGAACACTTCTATAGGTATAAAGGTAAATGTTAGTAAAAGCAAAAAATTTGTATCAGCTTCAGTGAAAGATTTTTGTAGATTTTCTTTTTTTAACGACCTTACTCTTCTGTCAAATAACAACTTTTATTAGAAATATGCTAAATGTTCTGTTTCACACAGGAAGACTGTTGGTGGCGTACTGCCTCCTACCTTCATTTTCTGGGGAAACAGTATTTGGTTAAATCCTTTGTAAAAAAAAAAATCCCCAAAGCAAACATGAAAACTATTTTAAAAATTCAAAATATACCATTGATATTTTGAGTTAGTATTTTCTATGACAGCTTTTAGTCTTGGTTCCTTTGCTGTGCTTCATATAGAACATTTGTTTGGCGTAGAATCTGTTAAACTTTGAAATGACTGGATCTGATTTCACCCAATCACTAACATTGGGTATGTAAAGTGCCAGCTCCATTGTGAAGGAAGCTACGCTATTAAATGTACAGGAAATTGCATTTGCTGTAAACAACCATCCTGCACTGCGGGGAGAGAAGTGCAACCAAGATGGCTGAAATGTGTTAAACACTCCAACTTTACCTGCTTAATTTTTGGAAGCGTGGCCAACACGGACTGAATGGCTTTGTTTACTTCCTGCTATTACCAAACTACAACAACAAGAAGACAACAATAAAAAAGAACAGAAAAAAAGCAACAACACCACAGAAGACGGATTCATACTAAAGGTGTTTCACACCTGATAGTCCAGTAGACTCAGTTAGATTGTGAGCCAGAATTGCAACATTTGCTACATTTTCAAGTCATGTGGTCCTCTTTCTCACTGCACCGTGTCAAACCAACCAATCTGTCCTCTCCATTGATATACATTAATGTTTTGGACATTTATTATATTATATATGTTATATTTATTAACCGCTAACGCTAGCAGCGCTCCTCCAGGCTCCATTCCCAGGCTGTTCTAATGTGGGATGAGCAGAAATCTGTCACAAAAATGGTTATAGCTTCCTTATTACCCGATTTCCATTAATATGGTTTAAATTAAAGCTTAGGAAATTGCTCATGTTCTGATATGTAAAATATGTATTCTCCCTTCATATAAATCTACACACTTTGGTTTCTGTCAAGATGCAAGAGAGTAATAAATAAACTGCTGTTTTATATTGGTCAATAATTTAATATTACATAATTACCGCTGTTAAAATTTGTTTGTCAAAATATAAAAAAACATCTTAAACCTTATAAATATGAAGATGAAATATGTCATCCTATTTGATGATTGTTATATATTCAAGCAAATGAGGCAATTCAGTTTTTGTCATTTATTAAAGTTTAAAAAATTCCAGCAGCTGCAGTTCGTTTTGAAGGGAAAATAAGCTGGTAAACAGATAAAACAACTTTAAACCATTTATATTCTGCTTTTCTTTGCTCTCTGTGACGACATGCAGACCCGTTGTCATGGCAACCGACACAACATCAGAGCAGAGTAATATATTGACCAGAATGTCCTGCACTGTAGTTAGTGTCATGTTTTTGGAGCGGTCTCCAGTTCAGTTACATTCTCACTACCTTACAGCCGCATCAAAGTTCACTTCAGCCGACACCGAGGTTTTAAGGCGGATCAGAATTCACTTCTTTAGTCCATTTTGGAATTCAAATTTGCATTCACTCTCCCCAAACAAATCAGACTTTCTAGACAAACTAATTAGAGCCTGATTAAAACGAACTAAGCAGGGCTGGTGTGAATACACCCTAAATGAAAAATCTCCTCTCTTTTTATTTTAACAGGACTTTAAAGTTAATGATTTTTGAAGTGGAAGGTAAAGAAAACGAAACCAAACATCACTTTAAATGTTATTTCATGTAAGACCTTAAGGCAAAAGTTTGAAACAAAAAAAATCCTTATTATTATTTTACATTGCATTAAATTTATTTATTAATGGATGAATGAAAAAAATCTGTTACCAGATCAAGCCTAATCATCCAGAACAGTGAGTGTGTAAATGCCAAAACATCCATTAATATCATAAAGATCTAAAGATCTATCATGTCACAGCTTAGCAAAGTGTGAAATGTATTATTAATGTTGTGGTGTCAGTGTAGAATTTAAAAGCAACATAAGTAGGTTTAACGCAGAGTACGGTACTTTCAACCAGATAACACAGAGGAACGTGGTGACATTCCACCGAGACGAGCTGTCATACAGCCGAGGGACATGGAAGTGGAACGGTACCGAGTCAAGACAGAGCTGGAACTCATGTGAGTCATTTACGGTTCAATTCAGTTCAATTAGATGTTTTTTCTGTTTAATGTTCCAGAGGTAAAGACTGAGTCATTCTAGCAGGCAAAAAATAAACAATTAAAACAAACTTAAAATGGCATACTTTGGTTAATAAGACAATTCCCTAATTTTAATATCTTTTTGGTCTTAAATTGTACTGTTTGCTGTAAATTGTACTGTTTGCTGATCACAGCCTGTAGGGAAACATTCTTTGTACCACGACTGGAGGAGTCAATGCGAAAGGAAACTTGAATCTTTTTTCCTGTCTTTCATGTGTTATTCATCATTTTATCTTATATTAACATACATTTTATTGTAAGAACAAAAACAAAAGATATGTTTACTTTTTGCTTTTGTTGTTACTAGCAAGAAAACCTGAAAACGTAGCTGGTGTTCTGCTAATGCCAAATGAGGAGTTATATTTTATTTAGTTGATCTTTCAACATTTATAACAAATGTCATCTCACTCCAACTTAAAATCCAATTAAATGCTGTATGACTTTATTAAACCTGTACTTGTGAGCAAACCGTTACTGTTTTCAACATTTCTTTTAAATTGTTAATGTTAGTGTAGCTGCAGTAAATGATGAATTCTTTTACAATTCTAAAACAGCGCAGAAAATCAATGTCATTGATCACAACTTTTTCTTTTGTTTGCTGATTGGTCCAGTTGAAATTCACTTCAATGGGAGAAATCTCAGACAGAGCAGTGAAGAGCAATTAGAACTATTACGTAGAATGGTACAGACTCTGTCTGGTGACATGGAGGGGAGAAACAAGTCGTGGGAACGACTTGGTATAATAATGAGTTGTTCTCACAAAATGAATGTTGTTCCCAAGAGATGTGAAGTTTTGTTCAAAACATATTTTTCTCTACTGTAGGCTTTGTCTAAAGGCTAAGCAGGAGCAGCATCCTCTCCATTAGGCTTAGCAACATCCTCTCCATATCAACCAACAGTTCACACCCTGATTAGGCAGAGCGACTCGTGCCGAGATAATTATGGTTGGATCTAATTGTGGCCAAGCTGATGCCTTGCACTGAAGTGAAAGGCTAACTTGGTGGGTCTGCCTCCCCTCTGACAGCTCCTGCCTGTCCATCTTCCTCTGTGTTCCTCTCAGGGCGTGAAGCCAGCAGTGTCACTCCCCAAACGTCCAACAGGACGTTTGGGGAGTGACACAACTGAAGTGTGCACAACTGCCAGGCTGAAGCTGGTGTACGTTATTTGTAAAAGAGAGAGAACAAAGACATGGGGGGTGAGGGTTGGCAATAGACATCAGTCACTCCTGACAAGTGGCGGATGGAGCGCTGACAGCTCATGGCTCTGATGTGTTCATCTCCTTGGGAATGAAATACTGCTTAGATGGTTTCAAAAAAGTTTTTTTTTTTTTTCTTTTTTACACAGAAACAAAGACGTATTTTCTTTTAAAGTGCAGTAACCCTGAAAGGACTTCATCATTTCCGGCAGCTGTTTCCTTTCTTCTTCGTTCTCACAGCTAAAGCGGGAGCGGCTGCTGTTTTTACGGAGAAGCCTCGTGAGCCGCAGGCTGCAAACATCATCTGGTGTTATTTGCCTAAGCAATGGATGGATAACCAGACAGAGTGCGTTTGAAGGGAGCTTTGCAACTTTTCAGGGTCAGATTGCATTTTCTATGTTACCCTGCGATGACGTGTTTCTCAGCACCATCTGTGTGGAAACGTGTCTGATGAACAGTGCTTGGTGTCGCCCTTTAAAATAGTGCCATGGCTTGCAGAAGCAATCATGCTAACTGAACATAGTACAAACAACAATTTTAGTTTTTATTGGAACTTTACGTGACAGATTAACACAAAGTAGTGCGTATTTGTAAAATCTATTAAAAATGCAAAATCTTCTGGTGCCTCTTAAAAGTGTGGTTACAACCACATTAGATAACCTGGTGTAGAATTGCCTGCCTATACAATTCTGCCTGATTCTCTTCTGTCTAACAATTCTCCCATTGACGTGGATTTCTCTGGTGAAGTTTCTGCCAGGCCAATCAGTGAATAGAAGAAGTTGTAAACAATGACATTGAAGTATTATAGCCTGCCTGTAGATTTAGCAATGACAGCAGAGAAAGTGAACAAAGCCGTTGAGTCCGTGTTGGCCACACTTCTAAATATTGAGCAATTAAAATCCAGGCAAGACGAATGCTTAAGACATTTTATTGCTGGAAACAATGTAGTTCTGCAAAGCATTGGATAAAGTTTAAACCTCAACACAGTTAACACCTCCAGCAATCAATTTTTTCTCAACACCTGAGAGTCCAGACTCCGTGTTCAAAGCGAAGTGCAAAATTTGAGTCTGGTTTTTACCGGGCCATTGCATAGAGGCTAACTAACATGACAGAGGTTGGAATCGGGCAGTGGGAATGTTTTTTATTTTGCAATGGCATGGAGGCTGACATAAATGGGAAGATAGAGTTCTGGGAGAAAGTAAACATAACATGAATGGTTTAAAATGATCTTACTGCTGTGTCCAATTGCAAATTTTTCAGAAAACAAAAAAAAGTTGATTATTGACACTTTAGTTTGGCTTTGCTTGAGCCATTGTTGTGAAGAAGCAGAAAAAAATTCAGCCTTTTGACATCCACATATTCAAAATGGGTTGAACTTACAATTATAAAATAAAAGATAATTTCAAGAGATTAAAAAAAAGGTTTGTAGCAATATTGTGAAAAAATATTTGCTAGGTACTCTATTTAAATTGCACAATGACATTTGGTAAATGTATTTTGAAGAACTTGTGCTTTCAGCACAACGTTGCTGCTGTAAAACGGTGCCACTGGTTCACTGCAGTCCACGTCTCTCCAGTTTTCTCCCTCCCTTTGGTGGTTTTCGGTTAAAATTAGAATTACATTACTCACATTCGAGGCTCTGCATGCCCTGACACCTGCTTATATAACACGTTTTTGAATTTCTTTTCCAGCGGCTGATGCCTTCAATCTTCTGTTCACCCTTCAGTCGGCTCTTATTGGCTGCGAGGCCTGGAGTCTGGGAGCAACACGGTGTCGAGGGAGCATAGTGGCTGTATGGAGCTTAAGACGTTTTTAACGAATCCCTAAAACATCCTGTGCTCAGTGATGTCCTGTATTGTAATGTTTGAAAATGTTGTGAATGGTATTTAGCTAGCTCACATTTCAGATTAGCATTTTTCTAAACCGAACATGGTATTTTTTCCTGCTTTGGCTGATGCCAGACAAAGAAGTAAAAACCACAGACAAGCGCTTCTTATTCTAACCAGACAGCAATATCTAGACTTTCTGCAAACATATAGCACAATAAAAATATAATATTAACAGCAGAATGCCGGAGGATGAGCAGAAATATGTTTTACACCACCTTTCTTTGTTTGATTTGCCAGTGTGCAAGCAAAAACCCGGCCATCTTTTGAAACAGCCAAGACTGGATTGGAAGCTGACTGGGCCTCTTTATAGGAATATGAATACACAAATGAAAAGGAATACCTTTTTTATATGCTTTTAGGATAGAATGAAGTAGAACGAACACTTTTATCCAGGAGCAATATGTTCCAGTTTGGCAGCTGGATGATTGTCTGGTCTCTGTTCAATAGAGAGGGATTTTCTTTCAGCATGAATGATGATCTGGGATTACAAAACTGCCTCTTCTCATTGTAGTGGTCATTTTTGGGCCATGCTATAGAGCTTCACTTTATTCAGTGTAATAAGCCACATCTGACCTTTCCACACCAACTTTGTACAATTTGCAGAGGTTTGTTTTAAGTTTGATAATAGATTTGAGTAGATATGAGCCAACTTGCAGAATGTGGGGTTTAAAAAGTTGAGATTTTAAAGCCACTAAAATCTTCCCATTAAAGAGATGTTGGAAACAGTAACAAAGTAACTGTGTAAGTATCTGATCTCTTTGGAGGTTTGAGTAACCCCACACTGCCCCCATCTGTTTTTACTCAACTTGTTGAATAAACTTGCAACTCTTTTTGTACAAGATACATGGAAACACACAAAATCCTTAAATAAGAAAAACTGTATAATTGTAGCTGCATTTCAATCTTTGTCTATTGTCTAAAGTAAAAAAAAACCCACACAATTTCACAATTGCATGACTATTCAATTAAAATCACATGTGAACAAGCGTGTTCACATAAGTTAGATATAGACAGTTGGATGAGTTTTGTTCATAATTCTGTCATGGTGCTAGCGCTCATCATAGATCAGCCATCAGAGGAGACGTCTTATTCAGGCTTTGGAGTGACAAACGTCTTGTCCGCTTACTCCTGGGAGGGTTACTGTGGAAACGATTATGGGTTTCACTTCCAGCGCCCACCGGAAGTATCAGTAATCAGTAATCACTGTAATTTGTAGGGATTTTTGTTAATCTATATTCATAATAGATGTTACAACTCTCTTTTCAGATATTGTAGAATATTAAATAAAAATAGTTATCAGAGAGCTGCTCTGTACAGAGGATCGTAATTGTGAGTTTAATCACGAGAATTCCAGGAACACGATCGTTTTGGAGGGGAATGACTGTGACTTAGCAGCGCTGCTAGCAGCTGGCCACTCTAAAGAATGGACAGTAGTAAAGAAGAGAAAAGAGTGAAGCTGCTCAGAGTTCTGAGTTTCAGTTTTCTGCCGACAGTTTAAAACACCAGAACTACATTAGCTTGTGATGTGAATTTAATTTTTTGTTTGAATTTTAAAAAAGTAATAAAGTTAATGCGTGGCTATTGGTTTTCATCTTTTAACTACATTACCTTACATTACTACACTACTCCAAAGGATTACACATTAAAAAAAATAAAGGGCATTAACAATCAGCTTATCTGAATTTTTATCATTATGTTTGGGCCAGCAATAATAAGTCAAAAAGGAATATCTCGGTTTATTTGTGTCCATCAGAACCAGAACCTCGATGTTCTCCATTGCTGAATATCACTGCTAGTTAGTGGAGAATTGACCACAGCTGCTGAGCTACAGATTGTAATAGGGAGACGCTCATCTCTGGAGTAGAACCGAACCGCTCATTAACCTGTTACAGAGAGCAACATGCCAGTAGAAAGCGCCTTAAGATGCCCTTGCAGAGCTTCAGTAACTGTTGTGCTGTTTGTGGCTGTACTGTAATAATCAAACCAAATTGAATTTGAACTTCAACAAGTGTGTTTTGATCGTGCTCCCTAAACAAAAAGGCAGTGTTTCTGTGATAAGTGGTACAGTTTCCATTATCTACCGACAGACAAGGAAACAAACAGAATTCGGCTACAAAATCTAAACTTTAGGAAAGAACTGAAATTGCTTTATGTATCCTCGTTTCATTGTGTGGACAAAAAGCAAAAGAAAAAAGAAGAAAACCCGCATCTGCAACCAAAGCAACTGAGCCAATGAAGTAGCTAAATATGCTAGTGCGGGTTATTTGTGGCCACTTCTTTAAGTCACCATCCCTCCTCTCAATTGCTGTAGGTAGTGGTAAAACAATATTGCCACATTTAAGCTGTGACAGCTGGTGTTCCCACATATTTTATTGCCTCTGACAAACCTCTGACAAAAGCTGGTTAGCAAGTTGTTTTAACATGTAAGCAAATGGCGGTTTCGGTTTGTTGCGCAAGTCGCGCCCATAATTCACACAAAGGCTCATGGGGGCTAGAAATAAGGTGGATAAAAGATGCAACATTGCATCACTTGTTTCTTTAGCAGAACATCTGAATAGTTCAGAAACGGGACAACAGTCCAACAGTAGCAAGAAAAAGTGTCAAAGAAAAGCAGTTAGCTCATTTTAAGAGTTTTCATTTTGTAAACTGTTGTGTAAATAGATACTGATAGTCTGAAAATAGGACATTCCACAATGGCTCCTGCTTAACCCTTTCATGCATAGTGGTCACTACAGTGGACAGCTATCTAAAAGTCATTTTCTTGTGCTTCTTGTGGCTTTTTATGTCACAAATGCACACAGACCACTGAAGTGGACACTAATGCATCATAAAATACACTATCAACTACTGACCATCAGCTGCAAATGCAAGAAATTATTTTTTGTTCGGTCCAATATGGCCGACAGACAAAAATGCATGCCAACCACCCCTGTCCCTCCTTCTACTGTAGACGAACGACTCTTGAAGGTATAAAAAATATTGTGACATCAGATAACCCCTAAAGAACAATACTACTGATGTAATTTTCAAATAACAACTTTGTATTTGGAGAAAATTACAATTGATCACCTACAAAAAAAATTACAAAATTTTACAAAAAATTTTTTCATACCTTTTTTTTATGCCTTAAGAAAATAACAAAATGGGAAAAAAAATCCTGACACAAAGGATCATAACTCATGCATGAAAGTTTTAATTCTAAATGTATTTCAAATAAACAAGCACAATCTTGATATATAAACTGGCACACCAGCTAACCCATATGTTAACTGCTATATTAATGTTATAAGAACAAACTAACATCAACTAGATTTACAAAAAATCCCAGACTTGGTCAACAACTCTTAAGATGTAGCATTTAAGCTAGCCGGCTAACACACATTGACCTCTCTCAGCCTTTAAACAAACTTTCTCCTGATTCAGCTAACTGCTTAGCTGCTAACAACCAAACAATATTGTATAAGACTGCATTCGCCACTTTGCAAAATGCTGACACTACTCACCCTCCTGAGCCCATTTCTATAAACGGCATCAGAACCCATCCATCTATCACTCCCCACCAAATCAACTCCGGCTGGGAGTAATGTAAATGTAAATGAACTGAGTGGGCAGAAGGAGATGGAGGGAGAGAGAGGGAAGGGCTTAGAGTTGTTAGATGAGAGGCTGCCTTCCTTTTGCCTCCATCTTTCCAGCATAGAAACCTCTGGGTTTTTTTTTTACCTGCAGTGTATTCTGTCCCTGCATTTTCAACACTTGTCTTCCAGGCCATTATCCTGTTTGGTTTTTTTTGTGTTTTTTTTTGTCTTTTTCAGGGTTCTGCAGAGGCCGTGTGCCTCAGTGAATGGTGGGAGTGTTCAGTAAGGCAAAACGAGCCTAAATCAGTTATTCTCGATGTGTTGAGATTTTTGGATCCCAATGAGCTTTGTGAAAAACTTTAAATTAACGACTAAAGTAGAGTAAGTTCAGTGAAAACTTTGCTTGGGTGTTTTCACACCTGAAAGTAGGTTGGAGTCCAAAGTTGCAACATTTGTTTCATTTTCAGCTTGGTGTGATTCTCCTTCACTCTGCACTGTCAAACAATCTAAAATATGTTCACTCTCCTTCCTGTGGGGGTGCTGCACCAAGAACTAAAGGGAACTACACAAACACCTCTAAAGAAGACATAAGATGCAACTTCCTTCTCCACAAAATTTAAACAGAAGTGTAGTGGCATCTGATTTGAGTGGAATTTCTCTTTTATCATCGGCTGAAGTCCTTAAGCCATTTCTCCCGCTAGACTAGCACGTTCTTTGGTTGCATTTTACCATAAAAAAATTTTGTTCAGGTTGATGGACTGACATCAACATCCAGGGTGAACCACTAAAGTTTGTCACCAAGTGACGACAGAGAAGCATGGGTGGTTTATTGTGGAGACATTTTATCTTTCAATTTATCCACTAAGTAGAAAGTGTTTTGCGATCTATAGAATCAGCTAAAATTCAATCGACGGATTGGAGTTTTACAAAATTAGAATTGGGCTGGAATTTCTCACAAAATCTCAAACTGGTGCATCTGTAAAGCAGGACTGTTTAGGTCATGAAACAATTAGTAAAATCTACCTAAAGCTATAAAATTTTACGGGGTACTTCATTTGTTCCAGTATGCCATTTGTACAACTCTTACAATCTCACCATTTTCTTCCTCTCTGCTTATTGTACTGCAAAGACCCTCATAAGCCATAAAATAAATATAGGATTATTGCATCTTTAATTTGTCCCCTGAAGCCTGGATTACAGAGACAAACTGAAACGTTGCATGTGTTAAAGTTGCATGTGCTAAAGAAAAATTCTTCTAAAAACGAAAACTGTAAATATCTTTCAGTTGAAGTAGCCAGAAAAAAGAAAGTCCATCAAACAATGTTTTGTTTTTAGAAATAGTTCACAGAGCCAAACCGTTTTTTTTAAGAGCTTGAAGTCAGTGTAAGAATTTATTAACTGGAAATTACTACAAGTAATAGAAAGCGTTTTTTTTAACTCAAATATCACTTTTTTGCTCAAAGAGCTTGCACTTCACTAGCAACCTGCAGACAATGCTACAAAATAGGTAAAGAAGCATTGAAGTTTTTTTTTTCTTTCTCACTTTTATTCACTAGTAATAAATTTGACTGAAGGCCGATCAGAAAGATGAGCACGGCAAATTACATCTTCCTGGATTTCTCCTCTGTGGCACAATGAAGGCCATTTCTATCTTCTATCTCCATCTTCAACAAATATTTTAACTTATATAATAATGATTTTAAAAACAAAAATATTTATTTTTTCCATTTTTTTTATCTCATCTTTCTGAGGCCCTGCTAGCGCTCCCTGGACCCCCATTTTGTGAACCATTGGTTTAGGCTATTTTAAAAACACCTGTAATAAATATAAAAATCAGAGTCTAGAAAGTTTTGAAATGGAACATTTTTGTGGAAGCGCTGACTATATTGAAATGAAGTTTTTCTGACTCAGTTCTGGTGACAACCTGAAAGGCTTTCTGTCACTTCAGGAATCATCCAGGAAGCTGAGACAATGACTGATAACAACAGCACCTCCAGTTTGGAAGAAAACATTCTCCTACACCTTAAAACTGTCATTGTTGAGGTCTCGACTCGCACTTACTTATAATATGATATGGCTTGGTGTCGGTGTGTCAAAAATAAACAAGCCTGGTACATACTTTTTTCTCTCTGAGCTTATCATATCTAAATCTCCCTGTCTGTAAACATTTCCTCCACACAGACCGTCTTCTCTCGTCAGCTTTGTTCTGTTTCCTACAGTGCTGCCATTTCCCGAGTCCTCCGCCACCTAAGCCTTGCGCCGTGCAGCCCTTCTAGAGAGAGGCTGGCAACAATCTTTGAAGCTAAAAATAACTGCAGCAAAAATGCAGCAGAAGCTGGGGATAATCGGGGCCCACGCCCATATGCAGGTCCTGTTCGCCAGAGTGAGCCGCCTACCAAACTGCTGAGTGGCAAAAGACCTGGATACAATCACAATGAGATCGATATCCTGTGGGAGGGTAGATGGAGGATGGGAAAAGGTGGCTCATATCAGCCGCATGAAAAATATGTTGCCGCATGCTGACTCTCCTGCATGCACAGAATCACAATCTTTAACTTAACAGAGAGGGAGGATCCCTGGCGGGGCGCGGCTCTGACAATTAATGGACAAGAACAAGAGAGTTATTAGATCAGCATGAGGTACCCTTTATTTTTGAATAACAGCTTGATTTAGAGCGTTTTTGTAACTGAGTCAAGAGGTCAGAAGGTCAAAAGAAATGTTTGTTTTCTACTGGAGTCAGGGTATCACAAAATCAGCAGTATGAACACAGAATGGGTCTGTAGAAGAAAAACTGGACAGCTGGTTGAAGTTCTTCTTATATACAAGGCTAAACTTCAGTACTTCTGGGTCATTTTTGAACTAGTACTCTAATAGTTTAATTGTACTGTAAAATGTTAAAGCTTACAGACTGGAATAGGTCAGTTTTTAGCTTAAAAGATCCTGACTCATGATGGAGTGGGTTGGAAAATAAAAACGAAGAAATCTTTTTCCAATCTGTGCCCACACTATACCCAAACCGTAGGGTCATGTTAACAACACTCTTCGGTGAAGATGCTGTTACAGCAAACAGAAAAGCTATTTGCAGAAATACAACTGTACTTCTGTAAATGTTTTTTCAACATACACTTTGAAGTATCACTACAACAGCAAAATTCAAAATAACTTCCTCAATTTAGCAAACAACATCCAGTTTAGCAATAAACATTTAATACGATAAAGTGGAGATGGAAACATTTGCCTCATAAGTTCTGACCTCACATGGCTGATAGGATGTTTCTGATCTCAATGTCCATTAAAACTGTGACGTCGCTAAAGCTAGTTATCATGACAGAACAATCACAACTAGCTTGATAGCGACACATTCCTGAAAACCTTCCTCAATTTTCTGAGTCCATGTTAGTTTACAACCTGTACTTCGTTTATTACAGCCGTATGTAATGTTAGCATCCGATGAACTTACGCTTTGCGTAGCACAGTTCAGTTGCTCCACATCAGTAGATGGAAACAAACCTAATCTGCATTTTCTTTTTTTTTTTCTTTTTCACAACATCTTAAGAGTTTGCTCAAAATGTGCATCTCAAGTGACAAAGTTTAAAATTTTGCCAAGAGAACAAATGAGATATAGTAATGTTTTTAAAGCAAAGCAACAGTTTGATTCTAAGCAGATAACAGTAAGGCTAAATATAGAATAGCAATTTTTTTTTATTCCTTTTGAGTTTCAACTTTTTCATCTCATAAAACATGCTCTATTTGGAAATGTTGCAAAGCTTTTGGAAACTTCAAAGTTAAAGTGACTTTCTATGGGAAAAAACAGAGAAAAGTCTTTTGGTAATGGTAGCTATGCACAAATTGCTAATACAGGATAATTATGTCAGAATAAAATATCAACTACTAAATAACTTGGTTTCACAAGATCAGTAAAACCCTGTTTTACAGTCAGTGTCTTCCCACACAACTGCTATGACTTTGCCTCTGCTCCTATTTCCGGCGAGAAAGCAGGAGAAATATTTTGAATGTCAGAAAATTCTGAGTGGAGCATCTCTCCAAAATATTGTAAATCACAAAAGATTTCAGTTGTTTCTTTTCATATGGTAAATGTGTATGAGCACACTGAAAATGTAATACTATAAAAAGTTTAAGTGATTGTATGATCATATTTCTCATGCACACACACTTTAAGCTCTTAATGGAAGTGTAGAATCAGCGTCCAATTCAATAAGGAGAAACCACTCGGTACACTTTGAATTAAATAGCTTTTTTATCATTGGGTCCATCTTTCATTTGCAATTGTGCCATTGTTGAAGAATGTTTAATGACAGAACTAATACTTAAAATGGAAATTAATCACTAATCCAACAGTTTGATGTAAAAAAAATGGTGGTTTTGCATATTTAATTAGCATTAAAAAGACTGAAGCAATGTCCCTTTAAATCTTTAAAATGTTCATGACATTGTACTCTGGAAAATACTCCTAAAAATTACTTAATAATGTTAATTTGTCTTTCAAATAACAAAATCTGCTTGTTCCAGCTGAAAATGCTAGGTCTCGTTTTATATGTCTGCTCTTAATAGCATTTATTTGAGTCCAGTCAGCAGCAGGAGCTGAGGTAATATGAATCAGATGAGCTGACCTTGAGAGAGCAGGATATCAGCGAAGACAGGCTCGATAATGCAGCTCAGCCTGTGATAGAACGTCCACCCAGAACTGCTTCTGAATGTAATCATTAGGCTGTGTGCTATCTCGGTCCACGCCAAGGCTTTTTCCTCTTAGCTAACGGCACTGTTTGTTTCCAACATGTCAGCAGCATAATGAGCAGAAGTTAAGGAGAAAGGCTTTTCCGTTGCAGCAGTCATCACTGGACCCTTGAAGCTTAAAACAAGTTGGAATCAAACTGCATCACTTCACTGCGATGACATGCAGTTAATGACCAACAAATGGGAGGTGAAGTGTTTTTCATTTTTTATATTTTCCAAATATGGCAAAAGATTTAACTGAGAGACGTCACCTGAGTGTGATGTTAGAAGTTTAAACATTCTCATTTCTCCCACTAAGCCAGCCAGTTAAAACTGTTTCTGGTGCATATGTTGTTTGTTGTGGTTTCTCGGTTGTTTTCTCTCATTCTCCAGGTTTAGGGGCAGACTGTCAGGGTGCTGACTGGTGTTCTCTCTATACTACTTTCTCTCCTCTGTCATTATTTCTCCCTAGACTTGCTCCCTTTCAATGTGTTCCAAATTAGAGGCCTCAAAATCTAATGTGTTATCAGACACTACAATCCATAAATTCTATACTAAGAATCACCAAAGAAATTCTTTGTATTCTTCTATTTGCATGGTAAGCCTGTCCATGAATCCCATTTCCTTTCATTGATATCTTACAGTTTGTTCACAAATCAAGAATTTCTGTGTCTTGTTTCATTTCTTTTGGTTTAAATGTTCTATTTCCAAGACTTTTTGCTTTAAATGTTCAGTGCCTGATGATTTGACTTGATGTCTTCCTTGGCCTACCTGGTTGTTTCCCTTTTACCACACATATCATCTGATTGTTGTGCAGCCCTGAGCCACTACACCATAGTTTCCATACTCTGCCTTAAGGTGTTCAGGAACCGCTGCCTTAATCAGAATTGTACCGAAACCTGATCTAGCTTTCAGGGTAATGCTAGAACAAGGCTTGAAAAAATGGCTCCTTATAACATGGCACCAGACAGGACTGGATTTCTTAAAAATCACTGTAAATTATACAAAAAGACTCATTAATTTAATAGACTATTGCAACATCCAAACTAAAATTCCTTTATTAGTTTCTCTGGATTCAGAAAAGGCTCAGAAGTAATTGGACATTTCTATTTGCTGCCTTAAATCTTTTGGGATTCCATCATAAGTTGTTCTTTTTTTTGGTTTGGTTTTTTTACTTTATTTTTATGCAAAGATGAACAAACATAAATAAGGGCTTTTGCAAGCAACAGACAGTCACATTGTTCACCATTATGGTTTACAGACACTTTACTGTTTAGTGTCCCAGAAAAAGAGAAATACCAGGTGCAGGTCAACCAGGGCAGCAAAAAAGTTCAGGACTCAAAACAATTAACTGTTACATGTCTTTGGCTATAAAACAGAGTATCTCTCCTTTCTTCATTTTTTTCTTCCTTTATTTAACCAGGCAAACCCCATTGAGATCCAGATCTCATTTTCAAGAGGGACCTGGGAGACGTATTGAAAAAAATCAACATCTCCATATTGTGGATCAGGCTTATAATATTTATAAAAAGCCTCAGGGTGGGAGGACTTGGCTGGAGCCAACATTTAGTAATCGCCTTCCTTTATGTGATCATAAATATCTTCATGTGTCTTTTACTCTGAGCTTCATTCTTGAATGAGGCACCAGGCATGGATGCACACACTCAGCCTATTCACTATTTTCTGGCTGCAGTTCATGAAAGCCCAAATCTTTCTATAATAGAAATAAATCCTTAATATTTGTCTTATGCTAATGAATTGTTGCTCTTTCTTGAAGATATATAAGCCCCTCTCTTATAGAGTCAGTAACCTAATAAATACATTTTCAGTAACTCGGGGTCAGTTGGAAAAAATCTATTGAATATTCATCTCACCCCCAACCATGCACTCACAAATTGGAACCATCACGTAGCTTAGCATCAATATTTTGATGCTTTTAGTCCAAAAATGAGTCTGTAGACTATAAATACAATGTCTGTAAAAAGTATTCAACCCCTTGAACATTTAGCCCTTTTAAAGTTTTTACAAAAAACCCTTTCATGTAGGGTTGAGTGAAATGGACTTCAAGTTTTATCTCTATATTTTGAGGTATTATTGTAAAAACATTAAACATTAAAATAAGAACTATTTCTTACTTCTTTTTTAGGTAACTGTATGGATGTGTCACAGGAAATACACAAACACAAACACTAATTTTGAAAAACATTTGTATTTGCTTCTTATGACACCACTCATAAAAAGAAGTGTATACACTTTTTTTAAACATAAAATGATCAATCAAAACTCTAATAAATTATTACAATAAATGACAATATAATAAATGCCCCCTGCATTAATGTCAAAGTAAAAACTGGTTTCTATGAAAGTGACATTTAAATAAAGAAACATGCAACATAAAATAAATGGTTTCACAGACACTCACCCATTTTAAAGTGTTTGACCTAATTCAGAGGTCCAGCCCAGCTGGCATTAATATGGTATGTTTTAAAAATGATAAAAAATAATGCATCTGTTACACAATTTTGATACTACGCTGGTTGTTTTCATTTAGCGTCTTGCTTGGAGGAAAGCACACATGGGCCATGCTACACAATTATTTTTAGTGGATATTCAGGTCAAATTCACCCACTACTGTGACTGTCTACATCCCCCCTCTGACGTAACGAACGAGAAACAAGCTGCAGTGTGAGTTGTGAGCTGTGATTGAACTCATAGCACCGTGGTGTCTGTTTGCTTACTTGTGTTAAATGGTTTGCTGCTGCAGGCCAGCTGATGAGTTTAAAAAGAGGGAGGTGAAGTGGTGAGAGAGGAAAAGTGGGTGGGCAGACCCTCTTAATTATCAGGGCTGTAAAAAAAAAATCAATCCCAGTTTTGCTTCTGTTTATTAAAAAACATAGTATATTTCTACATTCCGTTCCAGTTTTTTTAAAAATAGGAAAGTTCACTTCATCACAACGTGGTTCTAGTGTCTGTTGCAGAGGGAAGAGAGAGGAAGTCTAAAAAGAGGCAGATGGAAAATTTATGTAGTCATAATATTTTGAGCCAAATCACAGAAAAAAAAATGCTCTGCTGAATTCAATTGCTTTCCAACCAATAAAAATACTCAGAAGGGGCAAATTGTTGACTCTAGGTAATATGTAAAAAACAAAAAAGGGACCCATCTTCAATTATTTAAACTTTCTACTACATATTGAACATGTTTCTCTTTCGCATGATTAAAATTTCATCACTCCCTGCCCTGGAAGATATTTCATCAGAATGAATCAAAGTAAGCTCTGTTTCAAGGCATTAACAGCAGATTAAAAGTCCAACTTCAATTAGATGACAAGGGTTTGGTGTGTTTTTGTTTGCAGTCACACACCAGTCATAAATTTACTAAAGTCAACTGTATATTTAAAATAACAAAACAAAAAAAAATCACTTTGGTATCAAAACATGCTGTGATTTAGTTTAGTTTTGAAATAAAATACAGCAAATATGTGATTAACATGTATGAGAGATGTGTAAATATATTTTTAATACCAGGAATGAACCAGGGCTGGTAATTTGAGCTCATTCTTTGGTCACATACTAATGTCACAGGAGACTGAAGCTTTTCTGAGCAGCCAACAGGTAAGACAGGCTTCACCCTGGACCAACTCAGAGAAATGAACAAAATATCAAAACAATCATATGACTACCATGAAAAAAAATATTGTCCAATCACCATTTTTTTTAAATCCCACATTCTTTGTAAGGTAATAAAAGGTTTTATGCACTTACTTTGTCTCTTCCCATAAAATGTGTTATAACTGATGAACGCAATTTTTATGAATTAGAAAAACATACGTACAAAAGTCCCACCCCTTCACATGTGGTATCATTGAAAAGCCCTAAATGTCCTCTCCAGATACCAAAAGGAATTAATTCAGTAGAATGCAGGGGGTGGGAGATATTCAAGTTTAGAAATGTCCTCTACAGAGGACAAAAATGAACTACTGGTAGTCAGGAGGATATATAGTGTAGGAAAAGTGTTCTCTGTTAGCTGGCGTACTTCAAGATAAAACTAAAGTTATGATCTTGCTTTGAATCTATTTTTTTTATTTTCTTGTGGCTTATAGTCTGAAATAAAACAATAGTTGAAGATGTTTAATTTTTGTTTTATTGTATTTGACGGGCTGATAAGGCACAGGAAGGACAGTGTGTAGGAAGGGGCGGGGCTAAGGGCGGATATGGTGGATTAGGCTTGGAACCCATTCAGAATTGCTCTGTTATTGGTCACTTACCAGACTTAGCTTCTAGCTAACTCAAATGTGCACACATTTATAAAAAAGAAACAGCAAACAAAAAAATAAATAAATTTCAAGTTATTAGCCAATAACTTCAAGGGAAAAAACTGGCAGGAAGCCTTGTTTGATGTGTGTGCACCAGTAGCTGAGTTCCCATTACATTAAATAAGAAATGCAATTAAAACCACGCATGAATAAGTTTCTTCATGCAAAAAAGTAATTAAAAACACGGTGCACCATCATCCTCCAACCACTTCCTGCTGCCAGTGTTGTGGTCAAGACCGCCTAACCTGAGACCAAGACAAGACCAATTCCAGATTGTAGAGACCGAGACAAGATCAAGACTTTTAGGGTCAGAGACCAAGTCAAGACCAAGAGTAAGGGAAGTCGAGACTGAGTCAAGACCAAGACCAGCGGCACACGCTACATGACACGAAAAAATATGAAATATGATCAAAATTGCTTCTAAAATTGATATGAAAGATATATATTCCCATAAAAACACCTAGATATTAAATAGTTGATAAATGTTACCAATATTAAAAGCGGAACAAACTCTTTGCTCTACTTTGCTTCCATCTCTGTGCTACAATCCGCGGTGGTCTCATGCCATCCCTAAAAAGATAACGCCCTGGGTGTTTGCCCATATTGCTCATGTCAGAAATCACCACTCTCTGCACCATTAAATATAGCAATTGAGGCAATGCCCTGACGCTCAACTATGAACACTGACCAAGGAGCAACAAGCAAGAAGTAACCAAGCACAAGGCACTCACCGTCACTGTTCTCACCCTCTCTCCTGCTACATGAAGCCAGGTAGTCTGACACCATGGCACACATTACAGCTGCCACTTTGAACGAAAACAATGAAAGAGCAATGTGCATGCTCTGTGTGCTCTTTCGTTATTGTGTTTTATTTATTTGTTAATTAAAAAAATAGCAACGTACATAATTAAATAAAATAATGATAGCTACTGCAGTGTACCCAAAGCATTACAAGAACAAAGAAGAGTGTTCTGTCAAGTCAGCATACGCTGTCAGATCCTCATACGCTTAGAACGAACTCACAGCTATACACGTCATTACCATATGATTTTATTTAATCAGCAACATAGAATCATGACGTAGATCGTCATACACTTTGTATGCCTAACTGTTAATAAACAGTTGTATGGCATCCTGACTTAGCGGTTAAGTAGGTTAATGAGTTTTACACGGGTGTTTGTTGTAGCTGGCTGCAGCTGCAGCCA